>NC_136019.1:6658477-6745977 GCF_048128805.1 Centroberyx gerrardi | reverse complement strand
GACATGTGTGGGCACACATGCACACACATAAAGGCACACACACACACAAAATAAAGCAATATTCCAGATAAATGATACAATAATTCTTTAATTAAAGTTGATTTTGCGGAGTAAGATGAAGTTATTGACCAGAGATAAGCAAATCTTTCAAACTTCCCCCCATGACCTGCAGAGAGAAATTCCACGCTTATGTTTATTATCACAAGCATATATAGTGTAAATACATCAACAGTTATTTTGGTTTAACATTTTTCATCGGCAGTCTGTATTTTCTAAACAATGTAGCTCCGTTTAAAAAAATACTACTATACTAAATGGACCATTACCATGAGTGAGTGGTTGTGTGTGTGTGTGTGTGTGTGTGTGTGTGTGAGTGAGAGAGAGAGACCATATTTTTGTTTGCATTCGACCACCATGATGTCTGGACAAGACATTTGCTTACCGTCAGTTAATGTTTGTCTGTGTATGTGTGTGTGTGTGTGTGTGTGTGTGTGTGTGTGTGTGTGTGTGTGTGTGTGTGTGTTGAGTTGAGGAGGGGTGTGGGGGGCCTGCGTTTGTTTTTAAATGACCAGGTGAGCCACTTGTTTGGCTCAAGCTAGTCCTTTTCACACCCTTTCTTGCCACTTTTTATCATATTTCATGGAAACCTATCACAAAAATATTATTTTGCACCACAACATGCAAATAGCTGAATTTAAGTTGGAAAAAAAACAAGACACATTTACTTAGTATAGGTTTATTTTTACCCCAGCGCTGTCACCACAGTGCCATGGCCATTAAGAGGCAAATACAGTCAGTCAGGAGTGAAACACTATGAGTGCTATAAACTTCATCATGGTTTACTGCACTTGAAATAAGAGATAGTTTTCTACAAATAATGTATTGAGCAGTATGAAATCAATAAAGGGATTAAAAGTTGTATTATCCTGAAAAAGAGGGCATCACAGCATGAAAGATAGTCCAATAAACAAACATTAGTCACAAAAAGAGCAAATCAGAGACTCCACCAAGTTTTCCCACCATAGATTTAGACCTCCATGTGGTTTCTCCTGATATCAAAATGGAGTCCAATAGAAAATTAATGATGAAACTAATATTGCTGCAATAATATCTTAGAGGTTGTGAAACGACTTCCGGCTGCTTTTGTTACTGGGCAGACTCTGCTTGCCTATGAGCCATTCACCACTATGCAACAGTAGCTTGATTAGTTGATAACTTGATTACTGAAACATTGCATCTAACCTATAGATCCACCATAGACATAAGGCAATGCACAATGTGTTTCATTTTTTTAATCAAAATTTCAGGTGTTTCAAATTACCGATAAAAGCACCTTTTTTACTTGTATATTCCTCACTAATTACCAGTCATTGTAATGCTATAACTAGTTATTACATCTATTTTACTTGGATATTACTTAGATATTTCCAGTCATTACCACGTAAATTAACGGCCTGTAATTTAAAGGGTTATCTTCAAATGTTTTGGTCAAACTAATTTTCACACAATCTCAGAACAGAGATACACTGTCTGCCTTTTGTCTGTTTTTATCTTAATGTTCATTGCTCCACAAGATTGCTGCCCACAACATTACATTGCCTCAATTAAGGTCAAGCCCACACAGCAATCTCAGTCATTTTTACAGCCAAGCCAAGGTCCCACATCCTGATGTTGTGATATGGTTCACCCTACCTGTAAAGCTACTGTGCACGTTGTACTTTGTAACACAGGAAGTAGAGACAACACCTTAATACAGGTCTGTGTCAAAAAAGGGACAGTAGGTTAAAAGTCAAAGAAGCGGGCTTACAAAGTGGCAGGTTGCCGGTTTGCATCCCTGACCTTCCCTAGAGCAAGACACTTCACCCCCATCTGGTAATAATAATAAACTCAATTTATGTAGACATTCACATTCCAGTTCCAACTTCAGGAACTGAATTGGAATTTACCATGCATTCTCAAGAAATTAAAAACCCTTTGATTTTTGATACATTACTCAATTGAAGAAAAAAAAAAAACAATACTTCCCTCTTACTACCCTCTTTACCGAGGTGGCACGGTGGATCAGTGGCCTCACAGCAAGAAGGTTGTGGGTTCGAATCTCCGTCCCGGTCCTCAGGTGAACTGAAGACTCTAAATTGCCCATAGGTGTGAGTGTGTGAGTGTGTTTGTGTGAAGTATGATGTATATGATCTAGTATATACCACAGTAGTATGGTATATAATGTATATGATCTAGTATATACCATAGTAGTATGGTATATGCTGTATATGTACATGATGTAGTAAATGATGTATATGAAGAATGTATATGACCTAGTATAGGATGTGTGTATATATATGTAGTGATGATGTAGTGTAGTATATATGACATGTATATGATGGTATGTAAAGCCCTTTGAGACTTGACTGTGCGTAAAATGCTGTATAAATAAACAAGACTAGACTAGATCTTCAAAAGTCAAGTCACTGTCAAAAACCACCCTGAGGTTTCTGGCCACTAAAATGTAAACAGAAATAAATGGATGTAACTGTGGATGTGCAGCAATTAGTTTCGGTTAATTTTGCTTTCGATAGGCCGACACCCATTAACCGGTAACTAACCGGTTAATTTTTGAGAAAAAATGCAAAATGACGTGAAATACAAGAAAGTGGCGCTTTCCTTTTAGTCCGGCGCTCCATTGACTCAACTAGTGCAGTGCCCGTTCGCCCCGCTGCTGCACAGAGCGCTGTTCGCTTGTTTATTCAAAGTTTATTAATATTGAACGTGTCGCGTGTCCAAATTGCACCAAATCCGACACTGCACGTCCTTGGGTCCCCAGCAATACACCCGCCAAGTGTGAAGTAGATCGGACGAACGGTTCTCGAGATATGCGAAGGACACACACACTTACTCAGACTCACAGACAGACTCACAGACAGACAGAGATTCCTTGTTTTAGTAGATAGATGAGCTTTGGCGCCGCGTTAACCGATTAACGGTTAACCATTGACATCCCTAGCAGCAATCTATTGGTGGAAAAGGGCAGCTAAACATTCCCTGGGTGGAAAACACTGATGAACAGATGAGCACAAGGCAGGAAATGAGTCATATCACCTGCCTCATGGTCCTGCCTGTAATATGAGATAAGGATAAGTTCAGTGTAGTATCTAATCAGTTGAAACCTACTGTTTGTGGCAATCACACCCACAGTATGACATAAGTTCTGTGTAAGTTCAGCATTTATTCAACTCAGTTCAACAAGTGGATAAGTTGAGATATTTCAGTTGCATGATCTGAGATACATAATGTCAATAGCATGTCATGTTCTTTCAATGAACTTGATAATGTACAACGTGAGGAAAAAATAACTTTGTAGGAGAAGGTGTGAAATTTTTCAAAGAGTAACCATCTCATTTTGGAAGAAAACTCAAAAGCTCTTTGGTCAGAAGCATCACATTTTGTTTCTCTACCTAGCTAGTCCACAGTTAAGTTTGTAACTGAGCTGAGATCAGCTATCAGAATACTTTTCTTCACAACACGATCACTTCAGCGTTGTGTGTCTGAGTTTTTCTCGATCGCTTACACACTATAACTGGGCCTATTAACTAAACATCCCAAACCATGACGCCATCTACCAAAAGACAGACCCATTTCCCAAAACTATAAACACTATTCCCCTGTTTCCACACATGATTCAGATTTGTTGAACTTTTTGTGAAAAACTCTACACACAAATCCCTTCATATATCACTGGCTGCACCATGTGCTCATTTAGAAAGCACTGGCATTCAATATCATTAACTCAAGTCATCACAGCTCGAACCCAATTAACACACAATTCCCCTAAGAGTCAAAATTGTTCACACACCAATCAGAACCTCAGGATAGATAGATAAAAGGGCCATGGGTCAGTTCACTTATTTTGTGAGGTGATGTTGATGAGAATCTCTGGCCTGACCCAGACCAGAGGCGGGATGCTGAGGCAGAATAAATGTGATTTCTTTCTTTATGTACAAACTGTTTTGTTTTTTTTCATTGCTTTATATTGGTAAATACATGGAAATGATTTTACTGTATTCTACGTTCTTTATCAGTTGCATATTTTTACAGTACATTTACTTTTTCACTCAATTTCAGTTTATTTTACTACAGTACATTGAGGAATTACTGTAAAAATGTTGAAAATGTATACATGTGTTGTGTCTTTATATTGTGTTCATCATGTAAAGAGGTTGTTCTGGGGGAAAACCATAAGCGCCATTATTCATTGCAGTAACAGGTTTTTACGGTAGTGTTTTGAATTGATCTCACCAGTGTGTAATGGCTGTTTTGTAGTGTACGTGTATTTAATGTCTTTTGTGTGATGTCTGAAGGCAAAGTTTGGTTTAGATGTAAGATTACATGGTTTTGAGTGGAGTTTGGTTTTGACATGGAAGTTTGAAGTTTGTGAAGATGAGTGTGCAGTTATGCATTTGTGTTTAGAGTTTTGGGAAATGGAGCAAAATTTCAAGAAATGTGTCTTGGCAATCAAGAAAAACTGTAACTCTGTCTACGTCTTGCTTCTCAGGACTGACAAGTGAAGAGCTTCACTCCAAACTGACATATCCGTCACAAAAGGATTGATAGCAAAAACTTCAACAAATGACTTTATTTTTTAAAAGGGACTGCATGTAACTAGCATGTACTGTGTATCTACAGGACAAAATGACAAAACAGTGCATCATCCATCAAGAGGAAAATGGAATATGAAAATGAAAAGACCGGATCATCTACATGTAATGCAATGTATTATGGAATTCATTAAATGTATTGTTTGTGTAATTATGCCACGGATATACAAAACTGGCTCTGTCATGTGTCTGTTTCAATAAGCAAAGAAAGCCTACAATAAATACAAAGTATGACAGCTACAAGCCAGACGGTAGTTGTTGCAAATCATTCTTTTATTTGTGTTAACTGCATGGAGCAGGATGGGCCAGATGGGTTGGGTTTGCTGCACAGGAACACAATGAGCGTCCGAAAGATAAAATAATCACAGGAAAGTCAATCTAGTATACTTTTCTGTGACTGACAGCCTGACACAATGTGAACTGTCGAAACAAACGCACAGACCCTGGACTACGGCTCTAAACCGCGGTTGTCCAGTCCGATGTCCGTCTTCTGCGGACGTTCTTGGAAAGGTTCCCTGCTGATCACCCAGCACAGAATTCCATCTGTTATCAGACGGAGGTTTGTCAAACAGAGAAAAATGTTATTCAGGCTTCCGGAAACAAAGTCTTGATTCAGTATCATGCACCCCACCACAAAACTAGGACAGTAAGTTGCAGCAGTACTCAGGGCTAGTGCAATTACTTTTGGGCGATTGCAGGCCGTGCCGCATATCATCAAAACTGTAGTCATGGCCAGGACCCCCAGCGCCACAACGGCTTCGGTGACTTCGAAGAAAAGTATGCTGATGAGAAACAAGGTGAGGACGACGGGCAGGGACCAGTACACCGATCGAATTTTGCCGCCGGCGGACAAGCGCTTCCGGGACAGGGCGAACTCCAGCGCCGCCAGGAGGTGGAGAAGCACTCCGCAGTGCCTGGAGGCAAACCACACGGCCATCAGCTTCCCGCAGTATCTCAAAGAGCAGTAGGAGCCCATCAGCTCCATCGCCACCACGGGCGTGGACAGCGACTGCAGCAGGGCCACGAAGACGAGGGACACGCTGAACACGGTGAGGTTTCGGGGCTCGGCGCATTTGCAGCAGAAGGAGAGCAAGACGAGCGCGATGGCGGGGAGGCCCACGCAGAGGCCGCCCAGCAGGAGACCCAGAGACACGGTCTCGTGATGGGACGCCCTGTCGCTGAGGAGGAGGCCCGCGTCCCACCGGTACGCGCTGCTGCTGAGCTGACTGTTCTCCATCTCGTGGCCGTCTATGAGGAGGATGGAACAACGAGATACATTTTTTTTTTAAAGAGTATTTATAGATTTATTTGTGAATCGTCTGCTGGTCAATTTACTGCACTGCAAAAACAGACAAACTAGTTATTTTATCTCATATCCAGACTTTTTTTTTTTTGTGTGAAATCATCTTTCTGCACCCGCAGATAATTTTACCGGTTTCAACAAATTGGACTTTTTTTCAGGATAATGTAACTTGTTTCAGGACATGTGAAGTGGAAATTTAAGTAAAATTGTCTTGGAGAAAGTTTCTTGTTTCAGAATTGTCTTCATTGTTTTATGATGATTTCTTGAAAGATTTTGGCATGTATCAAGTGAAATTTATTGAAACCAGCAAAATTATCTACCAGTGCAGTGAGATAATTTGACTATAAACGTTACAAAATAAGCCTGATCTTGAAACAAGTTAAAAATCAAACAAGTTAAAAATCACTGGACAGCTTGCCATTTTTTGCAGTGTGTTCATGGAATCAATTTTCTGTTTCATTTTATACTCTGAAAGTAGAAGATCCATTTGTGTCAGATATAATAAGCCTTAAATGTTCAATTAAAAAGTCTTCGTTCTGAGTTGACTGACTTGAAAGCAAACTGTTCTGTCCCTGTATGCAGGAGAAGCAGGAATCATTTTGTTTTCCTTGAGATACTGACTTTGTCTACATTATCTTAAGTTATATGCTTTAGTCACAATTTATTTAGATAGTCCAACTCTGATAATCTACTATCAACTGACTATAATGTGTCACTAAAACATCTACTGAGTTTCAGGTGATACATAGTGTGAATATTAGTCTGTATAGATGTTCAGTGTCTTGGTTAGGGTTGATCTTAGGGTTAAAAATAGGGTCACATAGGGTTTCATAGTCTATTGAGATGCAGCAAATAGACAAGTGACACTTTGAAAATCTACTTTCTGTCACCTGATAGTTGAGTATCAACATTGGACCGTCCAAATAAAGCGTTGCCTTTACTTTTGTCTGCACAAATTAATAAAAATATGACATCAAAATACAGTATTTGGTCTTACCTGAATAGTCTCAGTCTTTCCAGAGAAAAGCAGCAAACGTGGAGAAAAGATTTTTCTCTCTTTCTGAATTGACGTAGATTTATACCTCTGCCTTACACCTGTTTCTGTGTTTGCTGTCGTCACTCAGATACCTCTCTATCTTTCGTCACTTACGGGACGGAGGGGGCGGGGCTAGACCTTTACCTCTCCTTTCTTGTCTCTACGCCTTTTCCATGCCCAGCGAAGCAATAAAACGGATCATGCAGAGCTTTTGGACAAAGTCTAATGTATAAATATGCCTGTGGGCCCACATATGCTGCAAAACACACACACTCATACACATACACTGGTACACTGTTGCTCAGTATGTCACATCATGACACAATTCACTAAAATCTTTATAACTGCAAGTATAAGCTGAACAATGTCCAACAAGGAGGAGAAATTTAAAAAAAAAGTAGAACAATGTTTATATTCAAAGTAGTAGAGTTTTACTTTTTTTTTTAGTTTTACTTTTCCAAACAGATTCATCCATTTTGATGGAGCATACTCTCTTTTACTCACTTTTTTTTTAAAAGTTCTGACAATTCCTCCTGTTTTTGTATGTTTTGGGCCTTTTGCACTTCATTTTGTCTTTCGTTTTTGTTTTCTTTGTCTATTCCTTTGGTCTAATCATTGTGATCAAAGGTATAATGCCTACTTAAAATCAGCTGTATAATATTGATTTAGAATAAAATCACTGAAAGCCAAAAAGCCCCATTGTTTAAATGCAGATTTCTGAGAGGCAGGGTGTGGCCGAGACCTCTATCAGCATAACGACTGTTGATATGGCGTTGAGAACATCGATGAAGATCAGAGAGGCGAGGAAGACGGAGACGTTTTGAGGATCTCCGAGCCGGCTGCGCTGGGACCAGAAGACCACGATGAACATAATGAGACCCAGGAGGAGGTACGTCACAAGAAGTCCTACAGATAGATGGTCTGCCTCGCTTCCTGTGAAGACGATGCCTACTGTTTCCAGCCCAAAACGAATCCTGCTGACACAATGAGTATTGTTCTCCATGCACACTGTTTACACTTGGTTTTAAAATGCGTCTTGGGCGATCGGATCACAAGTGGACAGCGCTAAATACAAGTGTAAACGACCACCAAGACGCATTGTGATCCGATCACTCAAACCACTTGCCGAGGTGGTCTGGGACGCATTTGACCACATATCTTTTGTAGTGTAAACGCTAATGCGTCCTGATGCGTCCCCGACAAGGACGTAACAGGAAAATACGTCATCAATGCAGGACGTGGTGGTTGTTTTGGTGACAGCACACCAACGGTCCTGTCAATCTCAACAGTTGGAAGAGCCCGTACATGTATATTAGTTCTTGAAACATTGTTGTTTTCTTAGCTAGCCCGTGCTAAACAAATCTGGCGCTTGTCTGGCGACAGACTGACGTAATAACTGTGCGCGGGGCCCTTTGACCTTCTAGCGGAAGTGCCGTAGGCAGTAACGACATCTGAACACAAGTGGTCAGCTGGACACCTTGGAGACGCATGATAAACACAGGTGTAAACGGCGATGTGTCTCGGCTGTCCACTTGTGATCCGATCGCCCAAGACGCATTTTAAAACCAAGTGTAAACAGGATCCATGATGTGCTGCTGGTCTGGTTAGTTTTGGCTTCCTGGTGGAGGAGAGAGAAAAGTCTTGTTTTTCTCTTTTCATTCAAAGAACAACATCATCTATGCATAAAACGCAAAGGACTTCATCATCCCTGAGGGAAATTCGTTTGGTCAAAAGTAAAGCAAAAAAAAGAGGAAATACACACGCACAAAAAAAGGGACTTATTTGAATATCGAGGAAGCGGACGCGTCAACGTCAAACCCGTTCAGATCAAACATGGACAGCAGTCTGCACTGTTGTGGGAAAAGTCTGGGAAAAGAGTTTTCCATGAAGGAGCCAAAAACACAAGTTCGTCCATGTTGCAGCTGAACTGAGCTTGCATGCTAGAAAAAAATGGCAGAGGGTGGAGGGAATAATTTCAATGGTTATCAAAATTTCATTGGATCACATTTTTGCAGGATGAGTCATCAAAACGTGCTGTTTACCGGATTTTGATATAAAACTCTAGAAAATCAAATTTTTTTGGCCTATATTGGTGAATAGGTGAGTCCAGCAACATCGGCAAAAGGTAAATCAGCTATAGTGCCAATCAGCTGTATATCTGTTCAGCGGCCATTAGGGCTGCCGTTCTACCACTGTACCAAATTTTGGAAAAATTGGCAGGGTGGATATGTCTAAACCGGAAATGAGCTCTCCAGTGCCTCCATGTTGTTTGATTGGCCAATAATGGAGGGTTTGCCCCTTTTTCTGTCTGCTGATTGGCCACAAAGTTTGATGGTGTTACATGTATCCGTTCAGAAGTTATATGCCTTTTTCTGAGAAGCCACGCCCACCGCCACGCCCCCCTTTGGCCAATCGTCGTGAAATCGGTGTTAATCAGTTGTTCCATGCCCCATGACCAAACTTTCCACAAAGTTTCATGCAAATCAGTTCATAATGTTTTGGACGCTAGGTTAAGTGATTGTTTTTGATGAAGCCATCGTCTTACTATCTGCATTGACTTTGGTTGCGAGCTTTAGACACCAGCTGATGAGCCTGATGATTAATTTAAAGGAGTTGGATGTGCTATCTAAACATTTTGAAAGTATCAAAACGCACGATAGCCAACTAAATCCACACAATCCATATTAGAAAAACGAGCCTCTAAACGAGCTGTTTGGACTTCCGTAACTTTGTGGCGTCACAAAGGTTCGCTCATTATCATTTCTGTAAGAAATAATAGACTAACAAAGAGTTTTTTTCAAAGCGGTTGAGCGGTTGCCATTGTTTTCCCTACCTGTAGCTGCCGGGCCGCGGTGTCTCACGTTTCACTCTTGAAACGGTTAGCCAATCAGGACAGAGGGGTCGTTAATATTAATGAGCCTTAAAGAAACAGCAACAAAAACAGCCTGTTCTTGGTAAGGCTCAGAGAGATGCTGGAAAATGAACGGGTAAAAATGGATTGAGAGTGTTTTTGGTAGATGACACCACACACACAGCTTTGAATGGACCTCAAGACATAAAATAAAACACTGGAAAGTGGAGAATATGGGACCTTTAACTGTTATGTGGTTGAACCTGGCAATAATAATAATAATAATAATAATAATGCTGAAAATCAAGAGGAGTTATTTTTAGGTATTCACAGCATAGCTGGGAATACCATGTTTCTGGTCAGATTCTTATTATTATTCCCCTATTGTAAATGGCTGTAGCTCAGCGTCTGATTGATCAAAAGTTTTCAAATTTGGCGCACACATACCAAACCCCGGTAAACAGGTGTCCAAGCAGTTTTGTCGCATTTCAGCCACAGGGGGCGCTATAACATACACTCGGTCACCCCGGCCTCCCCGTTTGACCTACACACTTGAAACTTGGTATATAGCTGTCATTTGGCATGCTGAACAAATTTAAAATTGGGACCCATAAGGTCCGTCTGGGTAGATTGGCCACCATCTTGGAAATTTTGAAAAACCTTTGACAATCTTCTTCTCCAGAACCGTAAGTCCAAATGACACAAAATTGCCAAAAATATTAATTTAACAGGTAATCAATGTTGGGATACTGGAGACTTCTACTTACCTGATGACTCTTGAGTTCTTGTACACCAGGGCAGACAGCTGTGGTGTGACTGTCTCTTGACTGGGTTTCTATGGCCTTTTTTATACCTTGTAAACTGCTGTATGCCTGCACACACCTTCCTTAATTTCCCTACATCACCAGTGATGTGGTGGTAAAATAAAAAGAGGACAAACAATGAACTCCAGTTGGTTGATAAAACACACAACACAACATATGATGATATGTTTGTCTGTCAGGAACTGAAACATCTGACCCATGACTTTCTGTCCATAAATGGTACTGGACCTTCTTTCCATTAAGGTTCCAGAAGATACTTCCTCAATATTGAAAGTCAATGAGACGTAGGACAACACTCAGACTCAAAACTTGAATGTGCGAGTGTACTTGTGCATCAGCTGCCACCATATAAACACTGCCGCTATATAAACTGTAAACCTTAATGTCATCCATACCATAATACATCCATACATCCGTGCATACAAGCAAGGACACACCAAACGGTAAACTAAATGAAATGATGAAAGCTTGCAGCTACCTCTCGTCTGCATTTCGCTGTTTCCAAGTAAACAAACAACAACAGCTTAAGGGTAAATAATATGTCGGCTAATTAGTTATATCAATGACCTACACAAAGGGACTTATGTGCATGCGCGTTTCAACAATGGGAAGTCAGTCAGTTAGGGACATACAGAATATTTTCTTTCAAAATACATATTTTCTAGTAGCTACTAACATGAAGCTGATTCTGCTTCCTACTTATGGTGTACTATGAATTTATGTTTTAAGGACTTATATGAGTTTAAATTGGTGGGTAAACTCTTCACAACAACAAAAGGTGGTTGAGCTGAGTTCAGGTGGGTTGACCCTTTAATCAAATCAAGCGAAGTCCATCTTTATTATCCCTAAGAGGGAAACCCTATTGACCAGCATCCACATGGTGAGAGAAAGATTTAAAAACATTGTAGCATATTATGTAAAAGTGTTGACAGTGCAGGTTGAAAGTGAGCTACTTCTCATGCTTGTTATGTAGTGTTATAGCTGCTGGGAAAGAATACAAAAAGTGACCTACATTCCTGTTGATCATTTACCTTGAATATGAGCCATAAAGTTTACTCATCCTGTCAGTTTGAATGTATCATATGATCTGGATTTATCAAAGCATTACACCAGTTTCATTGTTTTATTGAAGACCTTGAAAATCTACTGAAACAGTACAAATTCCATCATACAGAGATTAAAAACTGAACTTCAAACTTTAAAAACTAGTTCAAGCTTTCAAACCTATTTTTTTTAAAGTATTGAGTATGTATTGAGATGCAGTAACTAGGCTACTTAATCACCCTTTTGAACCAAGGAATAGGAGTAACTACAAAGTAAAATCAGTGTAATATTGAGGTATCAAGCCTGACTTAATTTGGCAGTACAGTTCCCACGGTGTTATCTAGTACTTTCATAATAGATATTGGAAAGTCCAGTAAGGAAATGTTTCCAGAGTATTACATAGTAATTATTCAGTAATAATCACACAACTTACCACATTAATATAGTACTGTTATCATGCTAATGAACACTTTTATCACCAGAAATTAACGGCATTTAACTGAAAAAATTAAACATTACAACTACAAATAGTTACTTGACATCACCAGTTAGTGACTTTCTGATCATTTCTATGTAATTACACAGTAATTACCCTGTAATTTGTGTACCTTAGTGTCAAATGCTACCAAATCAGCTGTATAACATTGTTTTATAATGAAATCTCTGAACCCCCCCAAAAAACACATTGTTTTTGTTACCTCCTCCTGGGTCAGATTAGTTGTTATCTGAAGCCAAGCACCTGTGACTAAAACGATCGGATGTGCGAGTGCCTCGACCTTAAATTTAACCTGTAACCTGCCATCCTTTCCTTGCCTTTCTTCGCTTTCCTTACATGAAAAACACTGTGCACTGTGCAACAGTTTACTTATTGTAAATTACACTTTGTATTGTAAAGTTAGAAAAATGTACATTGGAAGTAGATTGGAAAAGGGGACTGCAACAGTCCTGCAAGGAAAGATTATTTTCTGGGGTCAAGGAAATGCTGTCAGGGGAAAACTGAAGAGTTTCAGTTCCAAAATGAGAAAGGTACTCTCACAAAATGTCTGATAGCACAAAGTTAAAACAAATAATGTTTTGGTTTTTTCTTGTAACCTGAGTCCTTGTTGAGACCTTGGGATATTTAACTAGTGAACTTCATTTTTTTTTTTTTTAAATGGACATGTTGCATTTTGGAATGAAACCATTCAGTTGATACTTCTTTAACATAAATCTCAATTGGTTTTTAAGGGTCAGGCAAAAATACTATGAGTTATCCAAACCAGCCTTCTTATTGTGAATGAAGAAGCTTCAGGTTACACATTGGTATTGTATCACAGATTAAAGTGTACGCTCTGTGAGTTGGGAGAGAGATGCTAATATTTGCAATTACTGATCGTTCTCTCCTTGGCACCCGGAAAAATAGGGGGGTAGGCTAGTCTACGGTAAAGGGCATTCCCCTTTACCAAGTGATTTTTGGTTTACAGTTATTATAAATATGATCTGCAACACATTTAATGGTGCTGTGACATATTTCACATTTCACACATAATCTTATGATGTAATTACATTTACAGAGGGAGGAACTGTAGGAAAGGTAGGGTTCTCAAAACCCAGCTGCTGCTGCTGTTGGTGTTGTTCCACACCAGGGGGGCCCTTCAGGACAACATAACACAGCCGTGCATCTATGATGAGACATAAGTTTAGCTTCAACATTAGAGACATGTATATTTCGATGTAGCCCAAATCTGGTTTCCCAGAGTTCATGGAATTAAGTATTAAGCACTCAAGAATAAAAGTGGGACTGTGGATCAAGAGGAATTTGAGCATTGCCAGTGCCACGATCCGACTCTGCCAGATAGTTGTAGAACGGGACATGGGTTCATCTGTACGTAACACAGTGACTGACGCAATGATCACCAAAGCCAAGCCACAGGCGACAGCTCCCAGCCCCACGGCAGCCGCCATCATACCGTAGAGGAGCGTGCAGAGAACCGCCACGGCGAGCGTGATCGGCACCGACCAGTGAACAGAGCGCAGTCTGGCGGCCCACTGCGGTCGGGTCAGGGAGAGGACGCTCTCCAGGGCGACCAGGAGATGGAGGAGCACCCCGCAGCGTCTCGACCCCAACCACAAGGCCATGAGGTAGAAACAGATTTCTGAGAGGCAGGGTGTGAGTGAGACCTCCATCAGCATAACGACTGTTGATATGGCGTGGAGAACATCGTTGAAGATCAGAGAGGCGAGGAAGATGGAGACGTTTTGAGGATCTCCGAGCCGGCTGCGCTGGGACCAGAAGACCCGGATGAAGGTTAAGAGACCCAGGAGGAGGTACGTCACAAGAAGTCCCAAGGATAGACTGTCTCCCTCGCTTCTTCTGAAGACGACGCCCTCTGTTTCCTGCCCAAAAGGAATGCTGCTGAAACGATGAGCATTGTTCTCCATGATGTGCCGCTGGTTAGTTTTGGCTACCTGGTGGAGAAAAGTCTTGTTTTTCTCTTTTCATTCAAAGAACAACATTATCTATATATACAATGCAATGGACAGAGGAAGAAAAGAACAGAGGAGAAAAAGGAGGAAATGCATATACATACACATAAACAGTACAATGTTACATTCAATAAAATCATCATAAGAAGCAAAGACCATGGGCCAAACAGAAGCAGAAAACCAGACGTTCTTCAAGAACATAAGTAAAAATACACTACAGTAGTAATTCCTACTTTTACTTCCTAATTTTTTATTATATTCACTGGTCATAAATAACTTCATCTGCTCAGATATTTAAGATTGCAAACTAATGAAATGCAAAAAAAATGTAGGCCTTTGTCATCTCAGGAAAAGGTGCTGCTAAAAGATTAGGTGTTTTCTGTAATAAATGGAAAATTATAGATAACACAAATATTACATTACTTACCAAGACACTCACAGCTGATAAGCATGTAATTAGCACTAAGCTAGTTTTCCCATGTTGAAATTTACATCATACACAAAAAGCAAATCATATATCTGTTCTCTGGCGTACCTCAATCAGCATTATTATTTACATGCCAACATGCATCAATTACATGCCAAAATATTAAGTTAACAGGTAATTCATGTTGGGATACTGGAGACTTCTTCTTACCTGATGAGTCTTGAGTTCTTGTACACCAGGGCAGACAGCTGTGGTGTGACTGTCTCCTGACTGGGTTTCTATGGCCTTTTTTATACCTTGTAAACTGCTGTATGCCTGCACACACCTTCCTTAATTTCCCTACATCAAGTAGTCAACCATCCAACCAGAATCCATACTAACAAAACTGGGAACTCTTCCTCTACATGCATTGACCATATTTTCACCAATACAGCTGATTTATGCTCAAATGCTATATCAGTTCCTATTGGGTGCACTGACCACAACAAAGTAGCTTTTACAAGGAAAGCTAAGGTTCCAAAAGCAGTTCCAAAGATCATTTATAAAAGATCATACAAGAACTACAGAAAATTAATTTGTAGAAGAGATGAAAAAATTACCATGGCACAATGTATGTGGAGAGGAGAATCCAGAATTAGCACTGAATTTATTTATGAAGTTATTCTTGTCGGTAGCCAACAGGCATGTACCTGTTTACTTTACTGTTAAAACAGTTAAGTAAAAAATAATTAAATAGAAACATTTCAAAAAGGAAAGCAATTGAGTCTGGCTGTCAGGTTGACTGGCAGAATTACTTTAAGTTCAGAAATCAGGTGACGAAGCTGAACAGAAAGAAAAACAAGAATAAACGAAATTAAAAATGACAGTAAGCTGTTGTGGAAAACATTTAACAATGCCTTGGGTAAGGGGTCTAACACTGCTTCTACTTTTATTGAAGTTGATGGGTCATTTATTACTAAGCCATTTGACATAGATTTTTTCACTTGTGAAGTTAACAAATTAAGGAAAGATATGTGTTGTGATGTTGTGCAATGTGTTTCTTACATACTGGACTGCATCATGAAGAATACATTTGTAGGTTTGAGTTTAGTCCAATTGACTCTGTAAAGGTTGAGGAGCTTTTACTCTCCATCAACAATGAGAAGCCATCAGGTCTGGATAACCTGGATGGTAAAGTTGTTTTGCAGCACATCAGGTGGCCAGTCCAATTACTCATATTTTTAATCAAAGTCTAAATTGGGGTGTATGTCCACAGGCTTGGAAGGAAGCCAAGATTATCCCATTACCTAAAAATGCAAAAACCAACCTCACAGGTGCAAACAGTCGCCCTATAAGCATTCTACTGGTTCTGGCAAAACTCATGGAGAAAATTGTCTTTAATCAAATACAGAGCTATTTTGCTGAAAACGAATTGAATACAGACTTTCAGCATGCCTACAGGGATGGGTACTCAACATGTACAGCACTGACGCAGATAAAAGATGACTGTTTAATGGATATTGACAACAAGAAACTTGTGGGGTCAGTTTTACTAGATTTCAGTGCGCCCTTTGACGGTATTGATCACGGATTGCTGTTAGAGAAACTTTCTTGCTATGGTTTCTCATCCTCTACTGTGACATGGATAAATAGCTATTTATCCAGTAGATCACAGAGAGTTTTCTTTAATGGTAGTCTCTCTGATACTAAACATGTACAGTCTGGAATACCGCAAGGGAGCTGCCTTGGGCCGCTACTATTCACAATCTTTACAAATGACTTGCCGTTGGTCTTAGACAGGACTTATGTGTCCATGTATGCTGATGACACAACTTTGTACATGTCAGCTACTACTGTGGATGATTTGTCTGTAGCTCTGAACAAAGAGTTACAACTACTATCAGACTGGGTCATGAATAACAGAATGATCTTAAACATCTCAAAGACAAAATGGATTGTATTTGGTTCACGCTATATGTTACAGTCAAATACCAAGTTCAATCTATCACTGAAAGGGATCGAAATTGGTGGAAGAAACAAAACTGACTCATCTGTCATGGTCTACTCACATAGACAACATAACTAAGAAAATGGGGAGGGGGCTATCGATAATTAGGACATGTGTTGAGTTCTTAACATCAGCCTCTGCGGTCCAGGTTATCCAGGCACGTTTTATCCCATCTTGACTATTATCCTGCTGTGTGGTCGAGTGCAGCGAAAAAGGACTTGGGAAAACTACAACTAGCCCAAAATAGAGCGGCGCGCCTTGCCCTGCAGTGTAGAAATAGGTCCAATACTTCACATATGCATAACTGCCTATCATGGCTTATGGTAGAACAAAGATTGTTAGCTAGTCTCATTATATTTTTCAGGAACATCTGTGTCAATAAAGAACCCAACTGTTTTGTGCAAATTAATTCATTACACTAGTAACAGACATAACTATTCTACCAGGCATGTGGAGACGGGACGTTTCACAGTGCCTATGCCTAAATCTAATGCAATGAAAAAAAACAGTTATGTACAGAGCTATGTCAATATGGAACTCCTTACCTTCCTCAATCATAAAGAATTGTACTTTAAAAAACAGCTTAAACTCAATTGTAATAATTCTCAATAGATTATAAAGAATCTTGTATATCGGTCATTGTGTATAGATTATATTATATTGATTAGTATTGTGCTATGTTATATTGATTAGTATTGTGCTATGTATCATTATATTATTATTGTGTAGCCTACTAGAGGCTATCTAGCCCCTATCTCCTGTGGTGTCATTCACAAACTAGCCTCTCGAGCACTCTTTCTTTTCTTTACCATACTACCACTGTTTGTGTGTTTTTCTCCTTTTTGTGATTTAAAATTTGTCCATTGTTATTTTCTTTTTCGTTTTTATCTTTATTTCTTGTATTTGTATGCATTTTTTTTTTGTTCTATGTGGACCCCAGGAAGAGTAGCTGTTGCCTAGTGTAACAGCTAATGGGGATCCTAATAAACTAAACTAAACTAATAAACTAAACATCACCAGTGATGTGGTGGTAAAATAAAAGGTTGGCAAACAATTAACTCCAGTTGGTGATTACCATGAGCCAAAACACTACAATATATGTAAAAATATAGGTTCAGAATATTTTCTTTCCAAATATATATATATATTCTTGTAACTACTATGGATTTAAGGATTTATATCAGTCTAAATTGGTGGATAAACTTATTTTAAGAGGGAAATCCTGTTGACTAGCATCCACATGGTGAGAAAAAGATTTTAAAACATTATACTATACGTAAAAGTTTTGTCAGTGGCGGTGGAAAGAGTTCTTCGCAGGTTAATAATATATCTGCCCTGTATTTAACCCTTCTATTATGTTATCGGTCATATGACTCATTTCAGTGGTTAACTTCTCTTTTTCTACATGAAATTTTTTTGACTTTTCTACTTAAAATGGACATACTGTTGTGGTTGTGGAATGTCTGCTGAGTTTGTATACAAAGATGATGATGTGGGATCAATTTGACCCAAGGACTTTTATATGTGTAGGTAACTGCATCGATCCAAACTCAACATGTGTAGTTCTTTTATTTTATTGTTGAATTTATCTACATTTACACTGCTTTCAACTCTCCCTCACACACACAAACACCCCCACCCTTGGGACCTACACGTGTGTACACACAACATACAATAAAAATATGCTTTTCTCTGCTCTCCACTCCTCTTCATGTCTTCACTAGTCCTTCATTCATCCCTCTGTCTCAGTCCATGGGTTCCTCATTTTGCCAGTGATCTCCTCACGCCCACCCTGATGCTCTTGGGAAGTCCCAGTTCTATCAGTCGATTGCTAAACTGCCAAACACAAAGAATTTAATTCAGCAAAATTAGCATGATCCAAGTGCAAATGATAAGGCTGCCTTCAGAGTAGCTGCTTTGTTTAAATGTTCATTTTACACATTTTCTTGAATCTAAGAGTTTCGTCTCTCACCTGCACCGACACCTCTCTGATGTCGTCCTCACTCAGTTGTGTCTCAGAAGTTAAGAACAGTTGCAGTTCAATCACCTGGTCTGCTGAGAACAAACATGTTAACTATCACAGGCCAGATTACAGACTACACCTCACATGTTGGAAATTAATTAAATCATCTACCAGTCGTTTTAGCATTTGGCAAATGTTTAATTTGTCGATCAAAGTAAAAAATGATTAGCATAACTCAAGCCCAAGTCTTGCTATTCACGACCAAATATGAAGCAGGTGGACAAAATGGTAATCTCTTGGGGCATTTACCAAAGAGCTTAATCTATTTCCTCTTGTTTTCCTGAGAGGATGGCATTTTTTTGACTGAGATAATTAGCTTTCACCACATGGTGACTCTGTTACTCCTGGTTAATATGTACACATCAGGCAGAGTATTGGTGTAATTTATGTGAAGAATTGTCATTAGAAAGTATTTTCTGATGCTTCCTATTTTTAAAAAACAATTCACTCACCAGGAGTCGTACGTGTTTGATCCTCCTCTGGGGTCGACGGCTGGTCAGATGAGGTCATCTCTGTACTAAGATGGTGAGTGGTTGAGTCTATCTCAGTGGTGGTTATTTTGTTTGGGGTCAAAGTGGTGGTTATTTTTTTTGGGGTCACAGTGGTGGTGTCTGGAGTTTCTTCTGCAAAATGGAGACATGGTATGGACAGAATGGGACGTTACCATCGGTCATAAGTCATTGTCTAGTAAATGATGGCATCCAATGCAGTCTCACTTAAATTCATTATAAGTTAGAATCTGCAGCATATTCATAAAAATGTCTGTTTTGTGATGTGTTTTACATTTGTGGAATCAACAGAAGAAGATTTGGGTAGTTAGCATGAGCAGCGATAGCCACCATGGCTGAACACACAGAAACTCAACCTTCATCAACAGAAAATCATCAAAAGAAAAAGCGCCGCTCGCACTGTTTGATTGACAGGTGATCTCTGGGAAGTGCAGTGCAGAAACACCACAGCAATGACAGCTTGTCTCCAAAAATGTCACCAGTATTTAAAACAAAAGAAAAAACATGAATCTCGCAGATTACCACTTTGGTCCCACTCACTTTTGTCTCCGTAGCAGATGAAAGGCAGGGCCTTGCTGCATCGTTCATCCGCCCACCGGCCTGCGTTTCCCAGTTCAGAGGCAGTACAGTTCTGCTTCCCACCAGCGTTGTCAGGCTGTCTGTGCTTCCAGTACCGGTAGGTGGACTCACTCCGATCTGACCATTCCCGGAGCCTGGAGACAAAGTTCAGAGAGTTCAGAGAGCGGTAACCCATGGTTACAAGAGATGCCCCTCCATGTTGGAAACAAAAAACTGTTTTGTCAGAATTTGAGAATCTAAAACAGGGAGAGCGAAACTATGTTTGTGGTCCATTTTGGCTAAAGTGAGGGGTTTGATTCCTTCTGGGGCCACCTATGCTAAAGAAGCATCTGCCCATGGTACTATAAAGGCACGTTTGACAAAAACGTCCACCAAACAGCATGACGTGTTAAATTCCAGACCTGTACAGGCCAATCCAGATGCTCCTGTTGTTGGCCAAACGCTGTATTTCCTGGTTCTCATTCTGGTTCCTAACACTGGCCAGGTCTGTGTACTGCTGCCTACAGTACTGCTGAGCATCAGACCAGCTCCGCTCCTGCTGAACAAAAATGAAAGGCTGAGTGGAACTGGTTCTCCCTGTGAAGGAAAGAAAGATGGGAAACATAAGGAGATACATAGGAGGAAGGACTGTTTATCTCACTGTCCCAGAGCTTGAAAAATCTGAGTTAAAGCTGCAGTTGATAAGTCTGAAGGAAAACAGGAAGACTAACGCACTTAGCCCTCCACTCCCCACCCAGCCAGTAACAACCGGCGCGCAGCTGATTGACAACACAGATCGAAGCCCTCCTGCTCTGAAGTTTACCTCAGTTGGTCAGATGCCCGAACCACAACAATAACCAGCAATGATGCGATCAATATTGCAAAGAGTCTGACATATTATCTTACTCATTTATGTTCATCGAACATGGGGATTATGTTTGCTGAATTCAAACAAAATGTCAACTCATAAAACCTGCCTACAGCGGCTTTAAGACTGGGGGAAAAGGTATTTGTGATGTTATGGACACAAATTTCACTATCTTGAAATAGTGGATGATAACGTTTGCAGATGACAATGCCACTATCCAATTTACACTCAGCATATTAAATTAATAAATTGTTGTTTTATCTATCTTCTAGATCCGTTTGGAAGAGTTTGATCATTCCATTCGATTATGTTGCTGACAATTTTACACAGGCAGTCAGCAATCTGTAATGCATTGTCTCTGGACGTAATTAGTCATAATCCACAACATTTCATTTTCATCTGCCTGCCTATCTGTCTGTCTGTCACTGAATCAGAATAAAATCTGAACAGAGACCATTGTAGCAGACGAAGGAGCTCCGCAGGGAGCACTGCGAGTCGGCCCATATCCCTCCGCTCCACATCCTGACACAGTGCTGGTTCCCGTTGAAGTTGTCGGGCTGACCAAAATCCCAGTTCCTGTAGTCGGCCTCTCCGTCTCCATAGTGACGCTCGTCTGACAAAGACCACCTCCAGCTGGTGAGGTTATCGTGCAGCCCGATCCAGGCCTTCTCCGTGAAACCACCGGTGGCGTCCTGCACTGTGTTCACCAGCAGGTTCATTTCCTCTATGTTGTCTACGGTGGCCAGGTCGGTGTACGTCTCTCTGCAGTGCGTCTGTGCGTCCAGCCAAGGCAAGGCGTCACCGACGAAGTGGTACTGACGAGGAAGGCAGTGGGTAAGAGCGCACAGACCTGTGGACGGTGAACACGAGAACACATGTACAGTGATAAGAGCGTAAGTAATGCAAAATAATGCATAATTTGTATGCATAGAAATTACATTATTATTAAGGCTTTTTCTTTGGAAGCCCTGGGAGGCAAGATAAAAACCACATCTCTTGGGGGTCCAATTGTTTAGGTTTTTTCTAATAGTTTTTTTTCTCCTGTGTTTTAAGAGGATCAACAGATGGAAAAGGGGATCCTTGTTCCACGTTATATCTTTTATACACAATGTGTATATATTTCTTTTCTCTTTTGCTATCTTGAGATAAAAGCAACTTTTCACAAAGTTTTTTCCGTCCATTTTCCTCATTGACTTCCAAAAAAGTTCCAAAATATATTTATAATAGATTTTGCAGATCAAGAAAATGTGCAGAAAGTCAAAGACTCTTAGTTGCCTTTTTTATCCAGAGAACATTACAAGCACTAGTACACCCATTTTCATTAAATGCATATTTTTTATTGTGCTCCTGCTATTTACCAGTAGGAATCACTCCCTAACTGTATTGGCTCTACGCTTCACCTAATAAATCTATGAAGGGCTGGAATATAATTTGAGATGTGTCTTGTGCAATTTCTATGTTCGTTTACATAGGTGTTCAAGTGCCTGCATCTAGATGATATCCAGTGGGTGAGATTTTACTTTCTAGGTGATATACTGACCTGTGAGGAGCAGGAGGAAAGACAGTCTCCACTTCATGGCTGGACAGCTTCTTTCACACCTTTCTCAGTGGCTGTTTGCATGTAATATTAACATCTACACTTTAGGCATTTACCAGACACTCTGAATAACTTATGAGGGCAACAATAGAACAAGCTTAAATTCAAAGATCACCAAAATTAACAGCATTCAGTAATAAGTATAAGGCTCAAGGCACCCAGGCAATAGAAAACAGCACACATTTTCCTACATTTAGACTTTAGCTGTAATAGAGTAGCCTACATCTCCTCAGAGCATGTACACCAACACATTCAATAATTTGAAGATCCAATAAGTTATTGTCATATGAACCAAAGTAAACATAATTCCTCTACAGCACGGTGCCATCTGCAGATAGCTGCAGATATTGCCGTTTTAATGACAAAATCAAGTCCCAATTGTTGCATGTTTGAATGGAAAGGATGCCTTCTTATCCACAGGACTGAGAGCTAGAAATGTAATTAGGATATTTCAACTTTTAGCAAAATCGAGCTTCACATCATGCAGGTTTTCAATATTTAAGGCCCTTACCTGTAGCTGGAGTCTCTGCTTTTCTTGGTAGGCCTATTATTCTCCTCTCGCTGACACTGAAGTCCCCTATTTAACTGTGTTGTGAACACGCGGGCTACATTTTCAGGATGAGTAAATTAGCTAAACTGGGCCAAACCCTCTCACCGAACCAGTTCCTCTAATCCCCCTCAACCACTCTTCTCTGCTGTCTGTCTCTTTCCCTGTCTGTATGCCTCATGCCATGCACTCAATTGTTATTTTCTGGACAAAACAGGTTTTTGTTTTAAAGCAGTGACAGGTATAACAGGTCACCTCCCACGGTCACTTTAGACCCCATTATACTAGACACTGGGCAGCCTGCCTCAGTTGGGCTAACCAGACGATAAATGTACGGTAGCTCTTTCAGCGGAGATATTTGGTGTCAAAGGGGTCAAAAGCTGTGTCACGTGCCTTTGTATACCGACTAAAAGAAAAATCATTCTTCCCTGAAGGTAATGTCACTCAGCTAATAGGTGTCCATTTGTTTCAGGGAGGAATGCTAGTGATTTTTGGGAGAAAGCCGTTGGGTATGTGACGTTATGTGCAGCGAACCGGTTCCCTGTACGGCACTATCCGGTTTATGACACGGCCACGTATCAAATATTGATCTAAAGTTATTTTATCGACGTTACAAGCCAAGTTAATTTCACAAGCTTCCACCAAAAACAGTTCAGCAGGACTTCAACCGTTCAAACGTCTCTCTGTTTTGCTAGCATCCTACACTGTAACCATAGCAACGTAAACTATTGCCGCCTCTAATCAGCAATTAACAGTTTCATGCTCTCCGAAAAACATAAAAATTTAGGGGGAGAAAAATCCATGTTTCAAACCTAGGTTGGGCGAGTTTTTCTGCAGGAACGTCTTTATGGCACGGTAGTCAATTTGGTTAGAAAACAACGAAATGAACAGGTGTAACGCCGAATTCTGCATGCCTGCCGGGAAAGGCATGCACCTCGCGGAAGCCGCTGTCCCAGTCATATTACACTATTACAAGCCAACAGAAGGGGAAACTATCTCACATTTTAACGATTTGTGAGCAGAATTGCTCTTTTATAATGTTAATTACCTCGGCAGGTAACCTGCCGAATAATGCATCCCCCCTACAACTTTGATTCTGGTGACCCTAGAATCAAATCCTTTTTACAGCACACATTTTGGGCTATTTTTGGTTGACAGAGTGAATTTCATGCAGGTGACCCTCACCTGGCCTGAGATAAGAGGGGATGCATTTCCCGGCAGGTAGAAATGCAGACCTGCCGAGGTAGTTAATATTATAAAAGAGCAATTCTCCTCACAAACCGTTAAAATGTGAGATAGTTTCCCCTTTGATTGGCTTGTAATAGTGTAATTCTATGACTGGGGCAGCGGCTTCCGCGAGGTGCATGCTTTTCCCGGCAGGCATGCAGAATTCGGCATAACACCGGACTTGTTGACTGCGGAGGGATATGATTAGATGTGATGCAGCCTCAGAATGCGTTCAGTGGCCAATCAGAATTCAGTATTTAACAAAGCCGTGTAATACTATTCCATCTCCGGTCTACGATAATAAATTCATTGCGATCAAGAAAAAAACAGAAGCAATCAGGAAGAAATCAAACCACACAAAATAAACTACAGTTCCTTTTAATTTTATTACAAAAACAAAAACAGGATTTTCAGAATTAACAGTACAACAATCTATCTACTCGAAATGAACAGAAAGAAGGAAGGAAAGGTGGGAGGGAGACGGTGTGTATTGGTTGGTGTGTGTGTGTGTGTGTGTGTCTGTGTGCATAAGTGTACAAATTCCGTTTAAAAAAAGAATCTGAAAACAGAATCAAAAAAATGTATATCTGACCCCCCCCCCCCCCCCCTCCAAAAAAAGACAAAGATGTTTTATCGTTCCACAATTAAACAAACATCGAAGAAAACGCGAGGTAAAGGGTGAAATGACGAGTAGACAAGGAGGCGGAGAGAACAGGGATGTCTCAACAGGGAATCTGAAGTTTTTCGAAGTTTCTGTCTTATATAAAACGCTTGGCAGAAGATATGTCAAGTCTTTTTTTCTTTTTTTAAACTACCCATTAGTTAAGAAACTCATCTTCCAACAGAAAATAAACACAAAGTTTGCAATAAAAACCCATTTAAACACACATGCACACACACAGACACGACCCCTGATGGATGGATGGAGGGTGAAAATCAAAAGGGAGGAGGAATGAAGAGGGAAAAAGAAACTGAAGTTTTGTGTCTTACTGTTTTGCTGGTACGTCGTTACCATGTCAACACTGACCAACACAAAAATAAGGGGGGTATCTACTTCTATATACACATTGTGTATCTGCGCATGTGTGTGTTTGTGTGAGGAACATGAGTGAAAAGAGCCAGGTTGGGGTAGAAGGGAAGGGTCGGATCAACTAGGTTTTGGCAGTATGTGTGTGTGTGTGTGTGTGTGTATGTGTGTGAGAGAGACAGAGAAAAAGAGAGAGAGAGAGATTCAGTGCCGCCGTTTCTTCTTGCTGGGCGGGGGGGCTGGTGGTCGGACCTTCCTCTTCCTGTTGGTGGTGGTTTCTTCTGCGTCCTCGTAGTGACTCTCTCTGTCGGCTGGAGGGCGAGAGAGGGGAGTGGTGCAAATCAGAAGAATTGAAACGGGCAAATGTAATGTAACGAACGTACGGGAATTTGTCTCGCTGAAGAAGAGAAGAAGCCCCAGCAAATAACCACAGATGGCTCACAGGATTCCCAGAACTGAAGCCTTAAGACGGGGAACCATAGCAGTCAGGTTTGCCACTAGCGCTGAAACGATTCGTCTATTAATCGAGCAACAGAAAATTTATCAATTCTAAATTTCGATAAACAATCGTATGTCATTTATGAAGTCAAAATACCAAACTTGTGCTGGTTACGCCAAGATTTGGTGCTTTTCTCCATTTTTTTATCATAAAATGAATACTTTGGGTTTTTTTGGCTGCTGGTCAGACTAAGTAAGAAATTTACTTAAATTTAATTTAAAGACATCACTTTGGGCTCTGGCTTTTGTCATTATGTTTGGCATTTCATAGACTAAATGATTAATCAAAAAAACAAAAACAGATTCATTGATAATGAAAATAATCGTTAGTTGCAGCCCCATTTACCACTTTCTTTAAACAGCCAACGGACTTGCACTTGTATAGTCAATCAAAACTACTGGAAGTGTAAATGCTGCACATCACCTGAAAGTGCACAACCTCTACTGTCTTTGACGAAAGCCCTGTCCACATGGGATGCATTCGCATGGGAAAATGGAATTTGCTGTAATGACCGGTGCTCCGGATAAAACCGTTTGAGGTCATGATTTTACAATTTGTCACCGTCTGATTTAGCAAAGCAAAACCTGAAGTTTGTGCCAAAAATGCATTCAAAACTTTCCACTCTTGCTTCCACTACTGCCTCAGTTTTCCATGACAGGAGGAAGATGGAAAAGCCATGAAAAAGAAAAAAAGGGATAGTGGCAAAAATCTGCTGTCCAATGTTTTTCATGGCTTTTCTCATGTTTTAATTGTAGCAGAGCCAAAACGGCTACAAGAGGAAGATGGAATCGGCACATTAAAATCAAATTACATCTGAAATTACCTAGTTTGTTTTGCATGTGATTAGTATTATCAGGGGCTCCTTTGTCTTCACCAAAATACGGTAGGTAATTTGCACTGGAATGTTTACTTTACAATTTACAGACATGGTAGATTCGTACAGGAATAAAACCACAGATGAACTCAAGTATTACAAATCCCTTCACATCCAGACCAGATCCTGTGTGAATTGGGCTAATGAGTTGAGGTTGTACACAGCCTCAACTGACTTTATAAAAGCATACAACACTGCAACATACAGTTTTCGATAATTTGATTTGAATCCTACGCCAGTTCCAGATACAGACCTTTCCTGGCTTCTTCCTCCAGCTCGTCCCAGTCTTTGCCGCTCTCCTCCTCGCTGCCCAGCGACGCACTGTAGTCTAACAGAACAAAACAACACACAGGAGACATTAGGAACTGTGAGTTTGTGTGTGTGTGTGTGTGTGTGTGTGTGTGTGTGTGTGTGTGTGTGTGTGTGTGTGTGTGTGTGTGTGTATGTGTATGTGTATATATATATATATAAAAATAAGAGAGAGTGCGAGCAAGAGAGGAAGTATTTGTGACAAAGCTGATAAGATGGCAATCTCTCACTGAAAATGAACCAGAGGGGTTGAAATGAATTAAATAAATATACTCATAAATGGCAGTAAACCAAAAAAAAAAATCAATATTCCAGCGCACACCAGAATATAGATTTTTTGGTTTACTGTGGTTTACCCTGCACCAGCTGGCACCCAGGAGAGAAGCACTGCTGTGCACGGGGTATCTTCAGTTTTTTGATACTCATAAATGGATCGGGAGTTCATCAAACAACCTGTAGCCAATACTTCAAAATTTGCCAGGGTCGATTCAGATACTTAATATCGGATCTTGTGTCCCTAACTCGAAGTAACACAAGCACCCCTAGGAGACATTAGGAACTGTGTTGGGTCATATCTTAATTGAAAATACTTTTTTCTGGTTTGATACCAGATGGGTTGAGCTTTGCCACACTAGACAAAACATTACGTCCCAAAATATTTAGACAGTCACAGGCAAGTATTTGCAAGTCAGTTAGTATACTTCTCTCTTGATTGAGAACCTGACACCATGTGAATTGTCCTTTGGTAAACCCAGACTCGTCTAGTACTCAACCAGTGCTAAACAAATGCCAAGAAATATTACTATTCGACCCTGGTCTGGTTGATATGAGCGTCAAATAGTAAAAAAAACAACACTTCTGAGACGTACCAGAGTCCTCCGTCTCCGAGTCGTAGTCTTCGTCACTGTCTTCCTCTTCCTCCTCATCCTCTTCTGCAGAGGGGTTGAACGTCTCGTCCTCCATTTCTGACTCCGAGTCCTCCTCTGCACCCTCTCCCTGAGAGAGGAGTAGAAGAAGAGGAGCAAGAGAGAGCGAGACAGATGTGATCACAAACACACACAAAAGGGGTAAACATCCCTGCCAAGAACCTTAGAGAAAATGTGAGATATTTTCCTTTTCCAACCCAACTCTGTTTCTAAGGTACAGTAACAGTTAGGCAATTGGCAAGCACAATAAGTTTGAGCTCAATTAGTTAAAGAAATTGACAAAAACAAAAATTCGACAGTCTTTCCACCACTGTAGAAACCTGCAGTGGCGTGCCGGCTGTGCTGTGCCTACCTCACTCTCCGGGTCCAAGAAGGACCAGCCTCCCTGCTCGAAGAAGCCCTCTGGATCGTCAACAATGGTCTTCATGATCTTGGTCCAGTTCAGAGACTGGACTCCCTCTGTGTATTTGATGTCACACGAACTAGGGGACAAAAAAGAAACCAGCATTAGTACCCGAGTTCGGATTTGTAATGCATAGAAACAAGAGTAGCAACAAATTACTTTGACACACTTTGTTGACCAGTTTGATTAATTAGGGGAATTAACTCATTTAAATCCAAATAACTAATGTAGTAACCAAGTTAATTGACCAATTTACTAGACATGCATTCCCTGTCGGGCCTTACTTGAGCCACTCCTTGATGGGGTCGAGCGAGTTGACGGGCACGGCGTTGATCATGGTGACCTTCTTGTTGTAGTCCTTGTAGACGATGACCACGTCGAAGTTCTTCAGGTGGAACTGCACACGCTCAAAGTGGACCAGCTCCACCTCGTCCAGAGTCACCACAAACGGCGGCTAGGGAGGGGGAGAAAAGATGTTTAAAGAATAACAAAATGAATGATGAATGTTTTGGTAAAATGCTTTAACTGTATAGATTAAGTGCAACAATTGTTTCAGTGAGGAACAGAAATTGACGGACAGGATTCCGTCACATTTTTGCTGACCAACTTCCATGACTATTCCAAAACTATTACAAGGCATTTAGTGCAATTTCCATGAACATTATTTTCCAATGCCTATGTGCAGATGTTGCATTGGCACTGCAATAGCTTCTGGGCAGTTATGTAATCAGGAAATTGACTAGATGTCCCAGCAGCTTGACATCAATCACTTAGCCGGAGGAAGTTTTTAGGTGTGTAACATTTTCCCCAGAATTTTCCAGGCCTTTTCAAACTTCTGGAGGTTTCCAAGTTGAATCCTGTACATAAATGTCAGGTGGTATAATGACTGGTAAATACTCAGTAGGCATTGTGCTGCAAGTGCAGTTACTAGATGATGCAGTGGAGTCACTCACCCATTCAGTAACATTGACAAGGGAACTGGATGTGGGTTGTAGGAGGCAGGTACTCCTGTAGGGGGCGCCCTGGAACCTGGAAACGAGAGGGACAGCCAAATCAAACCTTCAGGGAATGCTTTTTACCAGTGTGGGAAATTAATGGCAGCCATTTATCTAAATTTGTCTACTCTACCAGCAACTTCACCAGGTAATTTATAAGCACTTTACATACACTCACCGGCCACTTCATTAGGTACACCTGCTCGTGAACACAAATAGCCTGCTCCTCCTCTGGCTGCAACTCAATATATAAAGCCTTAAGGGACTTTGACCGTGGTCTGATTGTTGATTCAGCATCTCAGAAACAGCTGCCCTCTACGCTCTACAGTCTCTAGAGTTTACAGAGAACGGTGCGGTAAACCCAAAACTTCCACAATACCTTGTTAATGAGAGAGAGTTCAGGGGAGAATGGGCCGACTTGTTCAAGCTAACAGAAAGGCCACAAATGCTCCAATAACAGTCTTTACAACAGTGGTGTGCAGAAGTGCATCTCACAACATACAGTACAAGTTGTTGGCCTTTATGATAAATGGGCTACAGCAACAGATGACCAGCGGCTACTAGATAGGTACCTAATAAAGTGGCCAGTGAGTGTATATTTTCTATATAGAGAGGCCAGCAAATTTTGGAAACCACAAACCATCATGGTCAGTTAATTAATAAAGACATTTTCCCCCATCCTATTTTTCACATCTCTTCCTCAGCGTTAACACCACCATTCCTCCTCGGTCTATAAAGTCAACGTTGATCTGTTATCACCTCCTTCACCCTCCCATGACAGCTTCCTTTTTCTCCATTCATCTCAGCTGAGGTCTGCACCTCCTATAGGAAGCCTAAATCAACATCACATCATAAGCCGCTTCTGACTGAACAGCCTTAGCCACGTTAGCGCAGATCCTCATACACACTGAGGGGTTTGGCATAAACTGCTAACAATTCTGCAATCAAAACCATGAGTCTGTTTGATTTACAATCAAACTATGTATGCTCATTAGAAAAACATTGAAAAAATACGAGGCCGCGCACTGCACTGATCCCATGAACTAATCTATTTACCAACTTAATGTGACCTTTCGAGCCATAATGCCTGTTAGTCCATTAGTTCATGGGATCAGTGCAGTGTGTGGACTTTTTTCCAGTGTCTTTTTCATTAGTCCGGCACCTGTGTGACCTTGGATGTGTGCGCCTTCAGTTACTTTTACCTTAGAAAAACGTTAGAAATCGTTAAGTGTGAGAATCATTCCAGAAGTGACGTTGATTCCAGCTCCCTATAGCTCTTCTTCTAAGAAGGTGCCAACACAAATACACCTGTTCTTTCTCGCTTTCCCCTCTTATCGCCATCTGTATTCGTGTCTTTTATGCGGCAGACTGTTCTATTAAAAAGCACTTTGTGAATGAAGCCGGTTCGACTCACCCCAGGTCTCTGAAGGGGACCTCGAACTCCAGCTCCTCTTTAGTCAGCGTCTCCACCTTCTCGATGAAGTTCTTGAAGGCGGACTTGAGCTTGTGCCTCATCTCCCGCTCCATCTGCTCGGCGTACAGGTCGTCGCGGTCGTGCATGTGTTGATGCTTGCCCAAGTCCGTGGTGATCTCCCCGACCTCCGTGTAGAACTGGACGTCCGTGTGCCGCTTCTTACCGAACATGATGGCGTTCTGGACCGGAGAGTAGGGGCCAAAAATGAAATATCCACCATTCGAAAAACAAACAAACAAAAAAAACGCGACACTAACATCTTGGAAAAACAAAAAGACTGCTGACATTCAACTTAAACTGGTTCTGGAAGAATCTTTACGCTATTTCACATTAAAAGCTAAAACAATTAACATTTTTGAGGAAGGATTATCTTTATCATTCTTCATCCACTCATTTATCTTTTTGGATTACTAACTGATGAATTCAAGTAAAATGTTCTTTGTAAAACCGTTTCCAGGTACAAGCTCACCATCATTCATTCATTTTTTTTCTTAATTGTCTCCATTTTTATTTTGATCTCAATCTTACATAAAATGTTTTTTTTATTTTTTTTTTTATTTGATTCGTATCTTTTTTTTGCCTGTTTGGATTTTCTGCGCTCTAAAAATGAATAAATGAATGTTCACAAAATGAATGAGCAAAAGGGAGAGTTAAATGAGATCCTGTGTGTTTGTAACATGTACTGTAGCAGGCTTTTTTGTTTTTATTTTTACGACAGATGGACTGCCAAACCAAACACGCACCTTGAGGTGGAAGTGCAGTACGATGATCATCTCCCCGTCGCACGGCTGGAAGATGGAGTGTTTGATGTTGTTGTAGAGGATGTCCACTTTGTCACCGCGGACCGACGTGAAGCGGAAACCTGGCCGACAAGACGAGAGAGAGAGAGCGAGACAGAGAGAGAGAGAGCTTTCAGTAGTTGCAGTTAATAAAAATAGTACCAAGTTTCAGGCATCTCATCGCACCCTCAGCTCTTCATTTAGTTGGATTTGCAAACTCATACCTTCTCATTCCCTCTACCAGGCTGAAATCTCCTTTTACTTGAACTGGCTGATTAAAATAAAGCTTACAAATTCTCTTGCCCTATCCCTGCTTCATTTTAATCTTTCCACACCCCTCCATGTTGGCTTCCAACTCCCCCAAATCTCTACAACCTTTTCCTTTCGCAATATTCCTCCACTTGCTCTGTCTATCTCCTACCCATCCCTCCTTCCCCCCAACCTCTACCAAGGGTTTCATATGCAAGCGTGAAACCCTGTTAAATATCTCTACCAGTTTCACACAAAAGGGGCGGAGAAAGCAAAGGAAACGGATGACCAATCAGAATCGAGCCAAGGAGCGTCTGTAGCCTGTTGGCAGAAACGCAAACACATCACTCCCTTGAACTAACTCCTGTAAACGGCTTCTGTAAAGGCTTCGTCTCTGTATGATGTTAGCAAAAAATTGAGCATGACAGTGCCTAAAACTGACATCTCCATTTTAATAGACTCAACTGGAATTTTCTCCTGCCCACTGGGAAGTTTAATATAGCGGCAAATACGAGTGCAGAAGTCTCGCAGTCAACCAGGAAGCACTGACTGTGAGAAAATGGGGTATTTCCCAGACCCAAAGCGCGATTTGGGGAAAATGGTGGATCTGGCCTTGCGAGACTATCCTTCCCCTTGCTTCATTCATTAGTGGGGACTGTTCTGCAGCTGACCTCTGACCTCTCTGTGGAATGGGAGGCAAACTGAAAAGAGAAGCATCACATCAGCATTTCTCCTCCCTCACCATTGGTGTGTGCCTCCAACGAGCCCTGCATCCTCTTCTGGGCGATGTTGGGTCTGATGTAGAGGTCTTTGAGCTTGGGGTTGCTGCGGTTGAGGTTGATGACCAGCGAGTCTTGCTTGACGATGCCCTCCTTCTCCTTCTCCTCCGCCTCCCGCGTCTTGTAGCGCTTCTGTACCTCCTTGATGATGCGGAAGGCGTTCTGCAGGTTGGTGGAGGGCACCGACGTGTCGCCGGGGGCCTTGAGGTTCGACGCCCGGTACGTGCTGAAAGGGAGGGGGGGTTGACGGAGTTGTAAATCACGAGTGTGTGATCACGAGTCAGATAAGGAGATGGAATGGACTCAACAGTTTACATGCTTCGGGGGTGATTGCAGGCTTCAACAAGTTGCAAAAATTTGGACCATTTAGTGCCAGTTAGAATCAACAATGTTTTTCAGTCATGTGCTATCATGACCCAAGAGAAATCACCTGCAGACTTTTGGGTCGCAATGGCACACGATTGAAAACAGCTGGAATAATAATAAAAAATAAAAATAAAAAGTCCAAGTCCATTTGCAAAGTTTAAAAAAAAAAACCCCAACTCTGAATCATTTTGAATGAATTTTTTCTACTATCCCAGTTGGGCCAGTAGGTCAGAGTTCTACTCCCCCAAAATATTTTCATTAGACCAGCAGGCAAAAATAAAAATGGCCACTTTTCAAACTTCTAAGTAATTTATTACTGTAAAATGTATGACACCAGCAAAATTACAGAAAAATAAACAATTGGTCAAGAAAAAAGTGAAATTTATGAGCTTTGACAACTCTAACACTTATTGCACTACTACTGTATTCAAGGATAAGCCAACATAAGTATTTATGTTTTTATGCAAATGTAACCAGCGGTAATATCGGGGGAGCCAAAAAACAATACATTAAATCTGATCTGATGTAGAGCTGTCACAATTCACTCACATTTCTTTGACGAAGGTGGCGTCGGGGTTGGGGAAGATGTTTCCCTCGTGGCGTCCCAGCGAGCTGCCGGGGACGTAGAAGTTGATCCTCAGGTAGGTGTAGTCTCCCTCTACAGACATACTGATGTTCTGCACAGGAGAAGAAAAAGAGGAAATGGAAAAAGAGAAAACGTAGAAATAGAGAAAATGTAAGAAAAGAAAAAAGAAAGAAAGAAAAAGAGGTTAATGAATATATTAAACTATAGGGACAAAAAAACCCTAGGATGTAAATATGTGCATGGGTTAGGTTAAGGTTGTAAATCGGCTATTATCAATAACTTTCACTGCACTGATGAAGAGAATTAACTTATTAACTACAAAAGAAAATTTGGGAGACACTGGAAAACAATTTTGCTTATTTTTACTTCTGCCTTTTACAGACAAGGAAACGTTTAAAAAAGTAGATTTTATTGTTTTGATAGTTGATGCCTTACTTGCTCTCATTGCATAATACAGCCAATCAGTTTGCTTTCCCTTATGTGTATTTTGCCTTTGTACATTGTTGCATGCGGTTTGTCTGCAGTTTTTATGTTTTATATGCTGATTAATAGAGATGAATGCTGCTTTCTTAGCCAGGTCTTCCTCAGAAAAGAGAAAAGTTAATCTCAAAATGGGACTACCTGGACACACAAATCAACAGATTAACTTCTAAAGGGTGCTAAGAGTAACTGGGATCCAGTTAAGGCTGCGACTGTGAAAGGAACATCAGATAGGAGTGTACCTTGATGGTGGCGATGTGGAAAGGTGTGGCAATGCCAAAGACGGGCATGACGACGGTCTCGTACTTCTTGTCGATGAAGATCTTCATGTCCCTGATGTCTTTTTCTCTGGGCATCTGCGACATGTTCTTATAGGAGACGTTGGATTTTCTGGCCCTGGGGCGGAGGGAGGGAGAGATGGAGAGAAAGTAATTAACGATCAGATTCTTAATTACATGTCGGGAGACAAGGCTCTGCTGCTTAACGCACGCTTCATGTTTCATTTATTAAATGTTTGGGCACGTATTTTATCATTTACATATATAGAAATATTGATGGGTCAACAGTATTTGCCAAGGATCCTCAGCGTTTGTTTTAACCTGCCTTACAGTATCAGAGGGGTGGAGTTTACAACATTAGGATGATTCAGATGTCATTTAGTGTCAGGCAGCACAGTAAAAGTAAATTAACTTTCAAATACTTTAATGTGACCTTTTTTTGCTCTTGCTGTACCGCACCAAAACAACAAAGCTAGGACACTACATCTAGAAACCGTTATCAAATTTCTATGAACCCCAATTTCTCATTTCCTAAATTCGACCCCCCTCTCTCTCCCTCACTCCTCCACCTGCCCCTTCTCTCCTCTACCACTCACTTCTGGATCTGCTGCTCTCCTTTCTGCTCCGTCAGACGGCGCTTGGCGTCTTCGTTCACCTGATTGGCCAGCTCCTTTTGATGAGCCCGCCTCTTTTCCTCCGCTGTCATCTCATTCTGAACAATTAAAAAAACAACAACAAGAGATGCAAGTGTGTAACCACACAAGGTGTTGGAATCCCAAGATTTTAAAAAGGTTGAAAAACACTAAATGCATACACAATACACATGTATTACACGGCTGTAGATGGACAGAAAAAACACATACATAACTCACACAAACAAACAGAAACTAATTATTTTTCCACCGGCTGTGGTGGTTTTCCAAGTCTTTCCAGCCATTTTCACAACTGTCCCAGTTTTGCCAACTAGATTTTAAGAGAGGAAACAATCTCCCAAACAATATTTACCTGCCAAAGTGGCTGGTAGAATAAACAAACAGACAGCCACATCTTAATTTATCAACATTTGGACTGATGGTCGATATTCCTTTACCGCTGACAAAAGAGGTACATAAACACACACACACACACACACACTCTCTCTTACCCTGGTTCTGTCTGCCAGCAGAGCTGCACCACGCGCTCCCTTGCCCAGTAGCTCCTCAGCGTCATCTGCATCTTCCTCTTCATCCTCCTCATCATCATTCTGCAAAAACACCACCACACACAATAAGTTTCAGTAATTTCATGTTAAGCCAGTTGAACCATGTTCATAAGCCAAAATGGCCATGAAGATTGAACTTTGAATGTGGATCAAATTGATGATTTAAAAACTTTAAAAACATGTTAATCATAAATAAAACTGAGGACGCCACAATTAATTCAGATGCTTTCCCCCCCTGTTGTGGGCCTCATGATGTAAAGGTGACAAGGTAGGTTAGACAAAATACTGTAAATATTGTAAAAAAGGACATAAATAATCAACATGAAACCACTGAAGTGCAGCCATTAGATATTCTAGTTATGTGAAAGGTAAAAAGACTGAATGGGATGTAAGAAGCAACCCAAAGGCAACACACTTAGTTATTTGAACAGTGATTATAAGAAAAAAAACACACACAAAAAAAACATGAAATATGATGATAAAAAACAGAAAGAAGAGAGACCGATCAGTAATTTGTGTAGATAAATTAACAAAAGCAGCAAACAAAGACAAGAAAAATGAAGATGCCAAGCAAAGACAGTTACCTTCAGGAATATTCCCACATTCTTGATCTTCTTCTTGACTGGTGTGAGTATCGTGGCCGCTTCCTCCTGTTACAGAAACACAGAAATTTCAGGTTTGTTATTAATATGTTTGGGTGTCTACACCGCGCCATTTCCAGTAATGCATTGCCTCAAGACTTTTGAAGATCTGGGCGTTGTGGCTTTGACTACTGGACTCCGTACTACAGTTTTTTGCACAGTTGCACTCATTTAAAGAGACACTGGATAGGAGCCTGAAATGATGTAAAATTATATTCTGGACTTGTTTGGGGGAAATTCAAGGACATAAAATTGGCATGTTTTCTCATTTTTTATTCAATATCTTGTCAGTTCAGTTTTAAAACGTCTGATTTCACCAGGACTTCTTGACTTCTGCTCCCATATCAACAAAAATATCCATCACTGGGTTTTCCTCGGGATGTGAAGTGTTGATACCAGAGAGCTGAGGCGTATTGATGATTTAATAAAAAAAAAAGAAATCAAATACTTTTAAGGCCATCCACTAATTTTTTTCTCAAATTCTCAAACTTTCAAGGACTTTCAAGGCCCCTGGGAACCCTGATCACGACACACCAACATGCTCATGTCAGGGAAATCCTTTTTTTAACCACACGAAAACATACTTTAACATACATTCATTCATTCAGTCACACCTGGGAGCCTCGGCAGTAAAAGTGCATCTCACCTCATTGATCTGTACCGTGTCTCCGATGAACAGGGCGTATTTTTTCTGCTCCTCCTTCTTCCCCTCTTTGTTCACCAGGTCAGCAAAACCCAGACTGATACTCAACACCATGCCTGGTAGAGAGACACACACATTAACTCTGGTTACCAAATAGGTTAGCATTATTGCCCATCATAATGGATTTATAGGTTGCATTTCTGCAAAAGAAAATCTTGAAATTTCCCCAAGATATTTTTTCATAAAACAGAAAATGATCTTCACAACTTTTAGACAAACTTCTACTTTTACACCAACAACCTAAATGTCAATTTTGGTATTTGAATGTGTTAAATTTGAATTCCTGTTCATCAGCATAATGGTGTACAAATAGTAGTAAGTACAAATAGCATTACAGAACACAATACTGAATGTTATTTGTAACGTAATGTCGCCAACAAGCCTATGCAACATCAAATAAATTATTATGTTCTCACCTTTTTTCAATTTGTACTGGTTTTTGCCGTTCAAAACCAAGGAGCCTTCTCTGAACTCAATTCCCATGGCAAAACTACAAAAAGGACAAAGCAAAATGAAGATATGAGACAAGAGTGTGTGGATGTGAATGTGTGTGTGAGTACAAAGAGTAGAGGGTGTGTGTGTGCATTTTACCCGAGGTTCTTGGTGAGTTTGGCTGCAAGGTCCGACTTCTCCTTCTTAACGTACTCCAGAACAGCGGTGTAGGCGTCACAGATCTTTACTCCTGTGAATGAGACAGAAACTGGTTACACACACACACACACACACACACATATAAATAGGTTCAAGATGGCTTAAGGGTATTTGGAGTAGTAATATGCAAAATCCTCTTTTTTATTTTGGTGACATCTTTGTTGCTAAGCGCTCATTGCTGTGGTGTTTCTGCACTGTTCTTGAGTTTCGGTAGGTGTCGCTCTTTTCTCGCTGCTCATGCCAACTACCCAGTTCTTCTTCTATGTATTCCAATCAAACTGGTGCCGCTACAAAAACAAAATGCATCACTTCCTGTCCACCAGAGGATTTTTCCCAGGAAAGAGCTACCAGACACCGGGTGTTTAGAATAGCAACTTCAAAGCTTTCATGAACTGAGTAGGTTCAATTACTGTTGTGTTATATCAATGGACAATAGAGTAGCAAAATGGATTTTTATTTATATAAAATGTCACTCATTATCACTTTAAAAAGACATAAAAATGCTGGCCCCTGCTGCAAAGCCTGGCTCCCCATTAATGCCAAGACTGAACAGAATTTTTCTAGATGTTTGGCCTTATTTTGGACGCAAACTGTTAGCCTCTGACATCCGTCTTGACAGCTTTGGAACGGGTTTAAAAACATACAAGGCCTTTGATACGAGTAGCTGAACACACACACACACACCACCCCCACACTCTCGTTTTTGCCATCCAAGCGTCTACAAAAGCCAACGCTCCCACTCCCAGCGACGCCCCTGAACCCACCGTGTTTGAGCTCTTTGAGCAGCTCCTCTTCCACCTGCAGCAGGAAGTTGTAGTTGTCCTGCATCTCCTGCGGCGGGTCGACCATCAGGGTGCGCACCAGGTTGGAGCAGTAGGACTTGTAGCGGATCCCCATGGCACACGTGATGGCACCGAAGTGCATGTGGTTCTTATCGCTGGTGTAGAGATGGGATATTGTGAGTTAAAATAATGATCAAAAGGAACGTAAATTTTCCTCCGGTTGTACCAATTTTTAGTGAAACATGACACCAGCATCGGGAAGCAGGGGCTCGATTTAGTCAGTTGCAGGCGTGGGGCGAATTCAGTCGATTCAAAACAAACAGAAACTACAAACCATTTGGTAACGACTGAACATTCAATCTCAGTTTTATCTTATGAGAAACTCTCACGCCAAAAAAGTTTCACATTTGAATTCAAGTTTAAAATTCAAATGGTCGATTGACTGAACTGAAAGTAGGTTTCACTGCAGGTTTGTTGTATGAACACAAGGGCAAAAGCAACAATGTTAACTACATTTAAATAGCATTTTTTCTGTAAATAACCAACAGCTTTCACATTAACCAAAGGGGATCAAAACATCACGCCATCTCAACAAAGATGAAGACAGCTACCTGACGACGCTGAACTTGAGGCTGTAGTTCCCCCCGCTCTGGATGATGGGGGGGTAACACATCTCCACCGTGGACGGGTCCGCACCACCCAGGTACTTCTTCTCCTCTATCGCCTTCTCCACCGACTCCGCCAGCTTACTGTGGCGTACTTTCTGTTAGGGGGGGGGAAGAAGGGACGGGAATGTTAGGGAGAGGGATTTACACTTGAAGGGTTCAATTCAAACACGCACTATATCCATTTTGTTAAAAGAAAAAAAAAAAAAGAAAAAAATAAAATAAAATGTGCTACCCCATATTCACTGCTCAATATTTAAAAAATGCTGATTTATCTAATATGTTGCCATTTGTAAGCACAGGTAATATCAATTATAATCCATTGTGTTTTACTTTCATGACAGCGATAATTCGGTGAGAGTAGGCAGTGCATTTTTAAAATGGCTGACATCTCATTTTGAAATTCAGCTCAATTTATTGCACCTGTTAATTACTGGAAGCAAAGTGATGCAGGTTTAGATGTGACGTAAGACACATTTTTCATAATTAACTATTTGATGCCGTCATTTACCATCCACACAACTTGGAGGATTGGTTCAGTCATTTCAGGTATGTGCACTACCTCTCTGATTTCTTATTAAAAGTCACAAAATCATGTCCCATCAATATTCAAACCCAGTTTTATACTTTGGCATGACTGACATCGCCAAGGACAATCCATGATGTGCGATGTAAATATCCAGTGTAGGGCTGGACTGATATATCGGTTTGCCGATATTGAGCCTTAATTAAATATCGGATATTGGCCAGTCAACGTCATCCACCTCCATAGCTACATAAAGTCAAAAAATGAGATGTAATGAAAATTATCTTTGTAGGTTCTATTTTTTGATAGGTTAGTAGTGTTTTCTGTCAGTGTTTTCTAAATTAATTCTTCCTTTTAAAAATGCAGTAATGTATGCCTGAGTTTCCCCTACCATTGAATAGGTGGGGGTCACCATGCAAATGCAAAAAAAAAAAAAAAATTTTTAATAGTCTGGGTTTCAGTGGAGAGTTTTAGTGTCCCACCATGGCCTAAATGCTGTTTCAGAGGCTTTTCCACCCTGACAAAAAGACATTTCTGGGGGAAGAAAAAAACACTGCAAAATTTAAGATATAGAATTGTGACGCAAAATATCGCCTACCAGCAGTTTCAACAACCTGTACTGGCTGAACCCTCATCCAGTGTTCCTCCTCCTCACCTCGTCTGCGTCCACGATCTCCATGACTCGCTCCTTGAAGAACTTGGAGTAGACCTCGCTGGTGACGGCCGCTGCCTTCTTCATCAGCACCAGCTCCCCGTCCTCCTTCACCGCCATCGTGTAGGCGACCACCGCACTGATGTCCACCTGGAGGGGGGGGGGGGGGGGGGGGGCAGAGGGGAAGGGAGTGGGGAGGGATGGAAGAAGTAATGGAGGGATGGGGAATAAAGCGTGATTCTCCAATTCTTCAACTTCCGACATTCTCCAGGTTTTATGAATGAATGCACAATCATCATCATCATCATGTGAATTAGGGCTGCGTTAGATTGATCGCCACATCAAATCGATTACCATAATAATCGTTAGTTGCAGCCCTAATGTCAACGGCGGGTTTAATTTACATTCTGGATTGCGTCTTACCTTCTCCAGCCCCTCGGCGGTGATGGTGTCGTTCCAGCTCTTCATGTACTCCCCGGGGAACTTGTCCTTGCTGAAGACTCCCACTGTTTTCCCTTCTTTGCTGCCTCTGATGGCCTCAATCATCTTGTCAAAGTTGGCCTTGTTGCTTTCGTTCTGAGAGACACGTGACAAGAGGCAGCATCAGTGTGAGTGTCGGTTTCTTTCAAGAGTCCGATTCACTTTATTGGCCGTTTAAAACAAATGCACAGAAATCCATCTTGGCAGCATCGGTGCGTAGTAACACAGTACATACTGACGCACATGGAGAAAGGACAACAAGTCCTTACATATAGAGCAAGACATACAATAAACTGAATATATATAATTACTACGCAAAGGTAGTGCAAAGACAAATTTAGATTTCCAAGTTGTGGGAGTAGCAGATTTAAAAACCTATTCCTACAGCCATTAGAATATTAATTAATAGTTAATAGTGCATGCACTTTATGCCTATAATCATAAACCAGAGATCTTATTGCCTATTGACCACAATTAATACTGTATATACTAGGGCTGCACAATTTATGTCTAAAATAATAATCCTGATTATTTTACAAAATAATGTAAACACAATGATTCGTCTTGATTTGATAAATTAATTTTATGTCAATTTTTGCACTAATGAAATGTTTCCAAATTGCCAAAAAGGACAATAATCTGCAGTTACTAATAGTGGAAACTTAAATTGTGATATAAGATTATACACAATTTATTCTGCAGCCCTAGTGTATACAGTGTTTGTGTGGATTGTCATGGCATGTGGATGGTGCATTTCAAATGTCTATGGTGTGTGTCGACTTAGCTAGTGTATGCACACCCAAAATAACAATGAGGTGCTGGATACAAAAAGCGATGAAGACAAAGAAACAGAAGATGGATATCTGCACTCTGGATTGATGCTCCCATGGCGTTTGATTCAGCAACACTTCACCCAGTCCGCCGGACGAAGACGAGCTGGGGTCAAAATGTTGCTGACTGAACCACTGAGGGAGAAGCATCAAATCTTACTTAACTTAACCTGACTGCAAAACAGATTTCTCCATGGGACAATACCATCTACCGTGACCAAATCACAGTTGAATAACTTCAAATGAACAGCTAGATTGAGGATGTAGGTGTGGCTGATTGAACTGTGTGCTTATTTGGCCTATCTCACATTCCTCTGTGTGCTTCAGTATCTTCACATCTGTTACCTTTTCTCTGGTGAGCAGGGTGATGGGCGGGACGCCGTTGGCATTCTCGTTGCCTTTGGTGATGGCCACCTGTTTGAGGAACTCCACCTTCTTCTTGCTGGCCAGGAAGATGATCTTGGTGTCGCAAAACACCATGATGGTGTCTGTCAACTCGTAGCCAAATAGCCAGGTCTGAGGACAATTCACAAGACAAAAAAGATTATAGTTAATGTAATGAACTGATTTGAGAAACAAGACAGAAATATTAGCCTTTGATTCAGATCAGGGTGATCTCCTGCATCTGGGTGTATAGTTTAATATAGAAATCTAACACTAACTCATGGCCACAGAGTCAGTTTTATGAATCAGACAGACAGACAAAGAGGGAGAGACTTGCCTTTACACCCATCTACACAGTGCAAGTACATAGAGATGACATTCAAATCTCTGAAACACATCATCTATCAATCAGTTAAAAATTCTGGTCCGTTTCTACTGCGTGATTGCCGTTCCCTGCCTTCTTCCTGACCATATCATCCATTCCCTGAACATAAGGCCTGTGCTTGGCATCCTGAGTGATATAGTCACGCAGCTCCGGCTGCGATATGCCGTACCTGTAAGGCTGTGGATTTGGCATACACGATTTCCTCGTCCACTCCAACAGACACCACAATGGCATCCACTTTGCCGAACTCATCCTCTGCTTTCTGTGGAAACAAAGAACGGGGAAATAAGAAATTTAGATTACGATTAACTTGCAAGTCAATGCTATGCGTATATGAGCAAATTACAAGAACATAGTTATTCTTCTACTAGATCTATAGTAGTTTATTGGGGGGGGGGGGGGTGTGTGTGTGACAGATAAGGACTGCTAGTTTCAGTTTGTCACATTGCTGATCCTGAGGAAGGCAGGTGGCTAGTTGTGTTATAAGTCAGTTATCAGAGTTAGCCATCAGTGATGGGTGTATAAAACTCATCCTGTCACCAGCAACATCAGCACCTGATGCTGGATTAACCTGCAGCACATCAGGGTGTCTGCAAGTTTCATTAAGTTGGATTTGACATGTTTTAAATACCAGTAAGAATGAAATATGACACCAATTCCGCATGAAAGTGAAAACAACTGTAGACTTATCAGAATATAGCTCTGCGTGACTGGGCTGAATTATCAACGGAATAAAGCACCAAGAAACAACATTTTAAGACTTCTAAAACTGAAGTTAAGACTTACAAAGCTATATCCCTTTCAAAACTTGTTGTGGCCCCGAGTTTAGATCATGTAATTTGAACTATTTAAAGATTTTTCCAGCACCTGCAGACACTCTGCACATGTACTGGGATGCTGGCGTTATTAGGAGGCTAGCCAGCTTGCTAGTTGCTACTAAGCAAGTAGAAAGTGCCATCAAACAGCCTGACAATAAGCGGGTTATACAGCATGCCAAGAAATCCAGATGTGTACCTGGCAAATTGTATTTTTATGGGTACTTACTCACGACTTATTCGTTTGTAACTTATCTAGGAGACGTTGCTTTATTACACAATTAGCTACTTGGCTAGTAAGTTAGCTTGGTAGTAAACTAGCTAGCAGCTAGCTAACGCGGTGGATGAGATAAGGCTGCTTGGTCCTGTGTGCTAACATGAGGTAGCTAGTCTGACTGACTTCTGAATTTAGCGAGCTAGCTGGCTAGCTACAACGATAGCGGTGTTATGAAATGCAAAATGTATTCTTTAGAAACACCTTCAGTGTAAATAGTATTTTCGTGCAAATGCTGAACAAAAAACAGCCAGTCTGAGTGTGTGAACCGAGGCCTTCCGCTCATTGTCGGAGCTGGATACAGGCTGGAAACATCACCACTCATGCTGAAAACAAAGTCAACACGCACGTCAAAAACGCGGCTAGCGGCCAGCATCCTCCAGCCACTTTCTGCACGTTTTTGGCAAAAAACAGCAGACGTCTTTCCTCGGTTACACGCTTTATATCGCCTCCTTTACCTTCCAGTTGCCGTATAATCGCTTGATCCGGCGGTAGTATGCTTCCTTGTCCAAGTTTACCGCCATAGCGAGTCCTCTGCACCTTCAAACTCCAGCTCCCGGCTTCACAGCAGGCCGGATGAGTGTCAACTACCGCTCTTGTTTCCACGCCTTGGCTCGAGACGCCGCTGCGAGATGCTGTTTCCCTTCGAATTTCACTATAAAGGCCTCTCTGCTCGCGCGGACATATAAAACATGTAAACAAACAAAGCACGCAATAAACCGACGCCTAAGTTAAAATGCGCACATTAATTAAAAGCTAATATAATTTATCATGTATAAACAACACGCTTGTTTTTTTTTTCCCGCACGCTGCCACCCACAAACCAATCTGTTATAATTAATTCCTCCGTTTCTCCCCCTCCTTCCTTCCTTCCTTCCTTCTATGCTTTTCTCCCTCACTCCCTCCCCCTTCGTGTCTTCACATATCAGCCCGCTCCGCTGCACCAGCATAGGGCCTATTTTCTAATTATATATATATATATTTATATAAAACAACATGCATTTATATGTATATAATATGCCTCTTGTCGGTTTTGGTTGTTGACATGTTGTAGAAAAAATAGAAGCGGAATAAGGATCTAAATACGTGGTTAAATCATTTCCGCCTTTCTTTAAAAAATTGTGATTAGTTGATTATGTTTGTGGCGCATGTAATGCATTTATGGCACTGCATCGCGAAACAGCGCCTCCTGCCTCGTTGACCATGCTGCTTTTTCCCGCCACGGCGGATTTTCCCGCCATCGTCATCGGTTTAAAATTCTTCCCCCTGACGTCACTCTCGCGATACAAAGTTCAAATGCCATTCCAGCCACACAGAACTGACACGCTTTCATGAAGGGAATATATACAAACTCCTCACCAAATGTATATTAAAACATAAAATATTTTATTTCACCATTAAAAACATTTCCAGTATATCTACAGTAAACCAGACTGATCACGCCATTATTTTCCCTAATCGGGGTGTAAATCCCAAGTGGTAACAGTTTTGGAAGCAATTTTCTTGCAATAGGTCTGAATGATGATCTTCTGATGAAAACTGTTATTGTTAAAAATTAAAGATTTATATTCCCTTTCCCCTCCGGTAGTGTTGTCAAAGCTGGTGTGTATGTTTTATTCCCATGTCATTTTTTTTTTCTCTCCCAACAATAATTTTCACCAAAATGTTCTCACAAAAAACAAAGCAAAAACAATGTCTGCCAGGTTTTTAAAAAGCTCCTATGTTGCAGGGTATTGTGGCAGGAGTGCAGTACAGTGTCAGCTAGAGTTCTCAAGGCAGAGCAGGAAATTCATTTATTCTTTTTGTTTTGTTTTGTTTTTTTTGTCCATTGGCTGCAGCGGCTGGAGGAATCCTGAATCTTAGCAGCCACTATCACCATTTCTCCAGCTGTGTAAAGTTTTGAAATAGTATCGGATCTCCACATGATAGTTGGTTACCTTCCAAAAGTGACTGGTAGAGTAGGAAAACCTACCAGCCACCACCAAAATTTAAAATCATTCAGCTGGTGTGGAAATTAGCTTTACTTAGACTGTTTGTGCTTAGCCAAATTGTTGGTAGTTTATTCAGTATGCTGGCTAAACAGATCGATCTGGAAACCCAAGTTGCCACCAGCCATTCAACAACAAAGCACCCATAAATTACTGAAGCATGATTTAACATAAATCACTTGTTGACTGGGACTAAATTCACACCGATCGCTCCTCAGTGGTAACAGTCAAGGGAAGGGCATGCACACACGGAGTAGCTTTTCTCTGAAATTAATGAGCTGCATCGATTAACATCTGCAAGTCAGATCATGATTTCTGTTTTTTTTCCCCCTCTCAAAACAATTAAAAACACAACGTCCATCCGTATAAAATGTTCTCATTATTTATCAAGTCCATAATTTAAATTCAAGATCGATGATCGGCATTTTCCACTCTTGTTGCTCTTGTGTGTTGAGGACAGAGTCTGCAGTGGAGAAGCCAAGTCTCTCTAGTTATTATTACTTCTTTTCTCTTCGTTATTCATCCATCCATCCATCCGTCCGTCTTGCTCTGAGCGGTCATTCTTACCATCAGACCCGGGTGAAATAGTATTTGCAAATACTTCTTCTTTGCGTTTCTTTTCATCTGGAGTTAATACATCTGCAGTAAAGTAGTGGCAGGTTGTCAATCACAGAAAAGTATACTACCGCCGACTTTCAAATACTTTCCTGTGATCGCCTCGTCATCGTTTCGCTCTAGATGACAAACCCGCTAAAATAAAACCACGTGTGCAAATACTATCCGACCCGCGATCTGTCTGTCTGTCATTCATTCATCGGCACTCGTCCGTCAGATGCGTCCGTTCCCTATGTGACGGTGGTGGAGTTCTGCCCTCGGATGGCACACCAGGCCATGAACACGTCCCTGAAAAGAAGAAAAAAAAAAAGATTAGAAAGGAATACAGTGTTGTGACTTCTGGGTAAAAACGCACTTCAAAACTCGAATATTAGGGATTAGGGGGAATTTAGAGTTTGTTTTGGTGCAAATTCTCCTAACGTGCGTTCACACTGGGAGCAGCAGGATCAACAAGTCACCAGAAGTTCATTCATTTCCTACAGAGTTGCTTGACCAGGGAAACTCGGCTGATGTGTGTTGGCCAGGCCTGAGCTTTTTGTGTACATCGGCCGCCAACAGCCAATCAGATTTCCGTGCTTCCTTGTTTCCCCTACTGCTGTAATTTGGTTTCATGAACAATGGTTCCGCCTGCCAAGCGCAAAATGGACGAGAAGTTGATTACAGCCATTCAAAGCTTCCCAGTTCTCCCTGCAGCTTCGACTGGAAAGACTACAGAAATATAAACGTCTCAAAAAATGATGCTTGGAGAACAGCTGCATCCATCGTTGGGGTTGAAGGTAACCTCTGAGGTCATTTTTCTCAAGTTTTTTCTGTTTATTTTTGAGTAATGCTACCTAATTAGTGCTTACGAGGTAGTTATGTTAACTCATCAAGACAATGTAACGTTGTGAAAGGCAATATCTACACGATTTGCCTGTTCAAAACTGTAGCTGCATGAGACCCGTTACACAGATGCAACTGGAGCTTCTCGCACCGCACACAATCAGTCTGAATAGAGCGACACATCAACCAAGTTGCTCGCAGTGTGAATGTAAGGTTTCACACATGTATGTACAGTATGTATGTTACCAGGGGGTCAGAGGTCAGAGAGGGACAGATCATATGTGTAGTTCTAATTGGAGCAGGGGTTCAGCGTTCAGCTCGAGAATACGTTGACACATTTTAGTAATCAGAGGTGAAAGCAAATAACACCATTTCCCTAACTTAGAATTTTCAGGACAAAACGAGAATTTAAAATTTCATTCGGCACATAACTTTACCAAAACCGCTACTTCTAGGAAAGAACATAGAAGAGAGTGTGCGTGTGGAACTGTATGTGGGCCAAACATTATCTGCAAATAATTCACAGAACTTGCTTTAATTTACTTGGAGTACCAGTTGGGTGGGGTTTACAGGATCAGAGCAGTTCAGATCCTGTCAGGTAAACCATCAATCACAGAAAAGTATCCTAAGTTAATTGACGTTCAAATACTTGACTGTAATTTTCAAAAGCTCATTGTATTGTCCAATGCAGCACACCCCAACCATCTGATAATCAAAGCAGGTTAAAACAAACCTCCACACGAATGCGTAAATACTGGTGGATCCAGGTTTGGTGTGCGTGTGTTTTGTTTTCTAAATCCACACCTGCAGTGTGTGGCGACACACTCGTTGCTACAGTACTCCTTGTCCCAGTCTTTGCTCTCCACGGCGGGGTTGGTGCAGCCGGCACGCACGCAGATGTTGGGACTGGCAGTGGGGGTCACAGTCGGCCCCGGGGCTACATTCACCTCTACCTCCATCTGAGAGAAAGAGGGAGAGAGAGAGAGAGGGGGGGGTGGGGGGTGAGAGAGTGAGTGAGTGAGAGAGAGAGAGAGAAAGAGAACTACATTTAAAGTCGAGATGAAACGGCATTTCGAGAGTATCTAACTTCCGTATCGTGACGTATTTCCGAGTGAAACAGGAAAGACAGGCGGGACGTAACGTTGGGAGGAATTTGATTTGAACGTTGAAAAGTGGGCGTGTCATAACACCCGAAGACACACCGAAGAACCATGCTGTTGCAAGCTAGCTAACTAATGAATCTTAGCTCTGTGCGCTAAAAGTTGAAGATTGATTGATGGGTGGATGTCATGATATAACTGATTGAAATTGGTTATGGGCATGCTTACGTAAGCACACGGCATATTTTGTTTTACAGGAAGAAAACATGATTGAATTTTGATATAAGAATACAAAGAAATTGATTTTTAGTATTTTTTTTGGCATATATTGGTATATAGGTGCACAATATGACCGGGGATGTGATCTAAAAGGGTTAAAAAAGCATTTTTCATTTCATCTCGACTTTAAGGAATTTATCTGACACTCTTATTCAGAATAGGGCGATAATTCAATATTATCGTTTATTGTCTTTCAGTGGAATCTCATGATGATATGGGATTTTGGGATATCGTGACGCACAATTCTGCTGTCTAAACTGATGATAACAAGCAAATTTTATTTTAAAAATGAAGTATGAAACATTTTAAAGGAATATTATTTGACAATTTCAGTTTTGTTTGACATCACACCTAATATTACCATTCGGTTCAATAAGATGAACATCAACTTGGTTATTTAATGAGATTTTGCATAATGTGAGCCACGTCGCGATGCATATCGATCGAAAAATCCCTATGATTATCGTGGTGCTGATTTCAACCATACCGCCCAGCCCTAAAGACTGACTTAGAATAAACACAACAGTTGAATAAGAACAATATCCTGTCATTACAGGCTGCAACAGGTTGAAATACTTGACACCTTTGCACCATATTAAATAACATTTGTCAACCTCACATAGGACTAGGCGATATGGACAAAATTAGTATCACGATAATCATAAAGAAATTATTTTTATATCGATATACAGCATAACAATATCTGCCAACATATGCAAAATCTCATCATCAAAATAATAGTCATCACATTCAGCTGCATAAAGTAAGATAAACCCTCTACTTTCAATTAGGGCTGAACAATTAATCGAAATTTTATCGAAATCGCAATATGGCCTACTGCAATTTTCAAATCGCAGGAGGCGCAATATTTGTTAAAGGTGAAATGTGTGTCAAAATACCATTTTAAATTAAATATTGTCGTGCTGCAGAGATGTCCTGGCCTACACATCATATTCTACAGACTTAAGAAAACATCTTTGTTTGGTACAGATCCCCGCAAAAATCAAACCATAATCATTTTAATAAGTTTTTCAATGAAAATGAGAATAATGATGTAAAAATGATCATTCCCTCTAATATCGTAAATCATATCGCAATTGCAATCAGTCAAAATAATCACAATTAGATATTTTTTCAAAATCGTTCAGCCCTACTTTCAATCTCCCTGATTTGTTTCAGATCTCATTTTACATCTAGATTTTAATTAGCATTTGCTTTTTATTATTAATTTAGATAACAGAACTGTGTATCACGATAACTCAATGTCATTATTTCATCACTATATAATTCTATTGAAAGAGAATAAAGACTAATATTGAATTATTGCCCAGCCGTAACCTCACAGCACTGTAGACTGCTGATTGCTCTCACCTCCTTCCAATAAAACTTTTACGTTAAATTTCATTATATTTGTCAAACTTAATGCCAGTGCATATTTATTATAGATCTTGGCTAAACAAAAGCACAGTCAGTTCTCCAATGAGTCGTTTTAAACTTTGCTGCGCTCACCCCTTCCTCCACCTCGGCCACCTCCTCCGCTCCCGTCACGCCGGCCGTCTGTCCCACCTCCACCGTCAGAGCGGAGGCGGAGGACAACGAGGCGGGCGTCTCGCCCGCCGACGTCACGATGATGGGCGTGCCCGAGTCCGACTGGAGCGACGACGGGACTATCTTGATCTGCAGGGGGGGCGGGGCCGTGGCGGCGTTCGCGCCCCCGCCTCTTGGTTTGGCCTGCAGAGGCGGGGGGGCCTGGGCGTGCACCATCTGCTGCAGGCGGGGCGGAGGGGGGGTGCTGTGCATCTGCTGCAGCGGCGGAGGCTGGCGCGCCGAGGAGGAGCCCGCCGCCGACGCCGTGACCGTCACGCCGCCGGAGGGCGACGGCGTCTGCTTGATGATGATCTTGGTGACGGTGGGGGGGTTGGGGGCGGCGGCGGTGGCGGGGGGCGGCGGTTGGGGCTTGCTGGCGCCGGTGCGGGAGCGCGTGGAGACCTGGGGCAGGTCGAGGATGATGTTGGAGGTGCAGATGTTGGTGATGGTGTTCTCCTCGGGGTTGTACTGCTGGGCCCGGGTGGAGCGAGTGGCGGGGGCCGAGGCCGAGGGGGCGGAGGCGGTGGGAGCCGGGACTGGAGGGGGGGGCGACGGGGCCGTATCCAGTACTTCAATGGGGGCCTGAGGAGAGGAGGAGGGGCGGAGATAATGAAGACATAAGAGAAAACAGCATCAGAGCAACTCCATTCATACACCTGTTACTGACAGTGTTTGGATCAGATGTGTTTGTCAGGTTAAAACAGTGTCTGAGCTGCTAGAGTGAGTTTCACTGGTATCTACTAGGGATGAGACGATGTGCTTATCTCACGATATGATTCGATACGTGATATGTGGTTCACGATTCAATGCAACCACGATACGATGTAATAAATAAAAGTTCAATGACAAGTTCACGAAGTCTGACCGTGGAGAATTATGTTTATTTCTGAGCCACAAATCTTTATAGCGATGTCAGTGGCTTGCTACAATATAAACAATTTAAAAATGTCATCACAAAGTGCAGATAATATAATTTGGATGGAGCTTGTGAAATTATGATGGGCAATCCATCTCATTTGTGATTACTACAGCAGAATAAAATGGAGCTAATATCGCGATTTATTTTTCTGCCCCACGATACGCATTGTCACATTTTTGTATTGCAATATACTGACTTCCGATATATCGTCTCATCCCTAGTTTCTACTGTATCTTACCCAGCACCTCACTTTGATATGCATGTCAAACTTTACAGCGTGGAACATCACTAATACAACTGATATTACCCGATGTTCATCACTTAATATTTAAAAACAGATAATTCCATCCTCTTAAATGTTGCCATTTTGTAAGGAGAGCGCTCTACATAACTAATAATTTCAGTGATATTCAATTGAAGAGATTTACTTTCATGCCAGCAATCATTTTATCAGAATAGCTGTCAAATTCTCCAAATGGTGGCTCTCTCACTGTGGAGCTGTAAAGATCCAGAATCAGACACTCCGCCTCTCACCTGAGAAATCTGGCTGGCTCTGTAGGCTGCCAGCGCTTTCAAGTACTCCTTCTTCGCCGCTTCATTCTTCCTCTTGTAAACCTGAGAGCGTGGGGGGGGGGGGGGGATTATGAGCACCGGCAGCCGTGTGTGAAATAAGACTCGCACATTCATCTTTTCACATCTTAATGAGCCCGTATCTGCTTTCACACAGCTGACTGAATGAGGGAGATTTCAAATGCATCTTCATAAAAGACAGGGTTCTTACACATGCATATCAATCAAACTGACTCTTTTCACGATGTATAGCACAGTTTCCATGGCTGAAATTTGTCGCCGTCTCTTTTCAAGCGTTACATTTTTTTGTTGACTAGCTGCTTTGAATGTCCCAGGTCTCGTTTTAGCCAATTACAACTATCCTTTGTGATTTATCTGATCACAAAATTGGTAATAGGCGTCATTATTCCTTCAAATTTAACTAGATCTACCAGCTTGACATTAAACACTTTCCCACCGACCTGTTTCTGCTCCTCCCCCAGGCTGTCCCACATGGAGGCCACTATCTTGGACACTTCTCCGAACGTGGCGTTGGGATTTTGTCCCTTAATAGCCGCCTGTGTGTCCCTGAAGAACAAGGCGTAGGCCGACACGGGCTTCTGAGGCTCGTTGGGGTCCTTCTTCCTCTTCTCCTTCTTCGCTCCTCCCGCTCTTCCTTTCCGTCTCATGGCTAGGGAGGCGGCGGAGGAGGGGGCGGGGAGGGGGGAGTCGGACAGAGAGGGATCGAGGGAGATGACTCCGGGGGAGACGGCGAGAGAGACTGGCGATTCCACCAGGACGCTCTGATAGGAGGGACAGAGAGCGGACAAGAAAGCGTGGGTTAAAATGTATCTGTAATGTTTCTCATTGGTGTGTTTTACCCTGCTTGGGTGCAAGTTTGGTGACGCTTGCCAGGACAATAAACCGAAAGTATTTGAAATTAAATTTAGCATTGTTTTTGTGATTGACAGTCTTGCTATCGGAGATGCACTGATGCTGTAAAACCAACATCTGGTACACTAATTATTTGCGAATACTTCTTATTTAATTTTGACCTATATTTATCCAAGGAAGGCCTGCTGAGCGTGCATGTTCAATTTTAAGCACTGCGCCCTGCTTCACATTCATACGGTCACATGCATTCCCACCTGGGAATTTCCCAGTACACCCAGTCTTCTACAGTTGGCCCCTAAGCAGATATGTTAAACAAGTGCAGGGTTCCTAAATATTTTCAAAATTCCATACTTTTTCCAAACTTAAATTTCTAAATCAGATTTGACTTTGTATAGTGCATGCTGATATAATGGCTGGGAATGTTTGTCAGCTAGTCCATAATATTCTATAACTGAAGACTTATCATTCACAATCACAAATATCACAAGATGTGAACTGACAGTGGGTCAACTTCAACTACATAAATTGTGTAGTCGTACGTGTATATCATAACTGGGCAGCAATATTTTTTATATTTTCCCAACTCTTTGTATGCAGTTTCCAAACTTTTAAAGAGACCTGGAAATTATCAAATTAATTTTCTATACATTTTCACAAAAGAAAAGACATTTCTTCCAATGCTTTCGGAATAAGGTAAAGAGACAGAGGGAGAAATGTCACGGAGGAACGGAAGAGTAACTGAAGCGATGCAACAAGCTCCAGACTCACCCGCCTGAAGTCGTCCATGTCGTCGTCCTGCAGAGAGCTGGTGGGCGACGCCGTGGCGGACAGAGGGTGGTCCGGCGACTGGGAGCGTTGTAATATGTTCCCGCCGCCCAGGCCGAGCCCCAGCTGGGCGCTGAGCTCTGATTGGTCGATAGTGGTCAGCTGGTTGGTCCCCAGTAGCCCGTGGCCCATGTCACTCAGCGGGACGTCGATGGTCATCGGGGACGAGCTGCGGAACTGAGAGCCAATCGGATGGCCGAGATCCTGGGACATTAAGAGGCCAAATCAATGACAACAATGAAACTGTTAATCCCACCCTAGTTTTCAAAATGAGCCTTGGTTTATGTTTATATGATCTGTAACATGGCCAATGCTAGAGCTAGCAGGGTGATCCAGTTAACATGTCAGAATAACAGGGCTCCCACACCCACTTGGACAGAAAATTCAAGCACTTTTCAATGACTTTCAAGGTCTTGTTTAGTGGAATTCAAGGACTCCAACTGGTTGTGTTTTGGGGTAAAACACGACACTGGTCAGAATTAGACTCAGAGCCTCATGGTGAAATCCTTCATGTTAAACCTGGGAAGTGTTAATCCAGAGAGCCGAGGCCTACTGATATTTATAATATTTGAATAAATTGCATACTACCTTTACATATTAGGACTTCATGCATGCATACCAAATATGAGTACCTTGTAGGGCTGAAAGATATTGAGAAAAAATGTAATGCGATTATTTGACAGAATACTGCTTTCTATATATATGATTCATATCATCACAATTTTTTTTAGTCATACATTTTTTTTTAGAACTTTAAAATTGTTGTCAGTGCGTAGGATTTTATGATGAAAGGTTTTCGCCAATATTGTACTTGATTCATGGACCAAAGACTTCTCAGAGCTCTAAAACACCTTGTTTAGAAATCCTTTTTGGACAAAACTCTCTCTTAAGCAATAAATTGCAGCCTCTGTGATTTGGAAATTTCAGAAGTTCATATTATGATTTGATTTTTTTTTCGATTAATTGTTCAGCTCTAGTGCTTTGGGGCTGAAACCAGAGTCAATACTCCGCTAAAAACAGTTCAAATGCAGTCCTCACCATGCCGAGTGAAGAGCCCAACAGAGCGCCCCCTCCTGGCTGGTTGATGACTCCCAGACCCAGGTGCTCCAGTCCCTGGGAGGGGGGGTTGACGAACGTGGAGGCGAAGGAGGGGTCGTCCCCTCCGACCACGGCGTTCCCGGGCACCACCACGCTGTCGGAGGGGTCCCCGAAGTGCGACACCACGTCCGACACGGTGAGGGCCGAGTCCGGGTCCAGCGAGATGGGGGGGATCTCGAACTCCTCATCGCCGAGGCTGGGGGTGTGGAACGTCTGGGGGGGATGGGAGAGAGGGGAAGAGGAGAACGGTGGAAAGAGAAGAAGATGGGAGCGGGAGAGCATGGAGAAAAGAGGAATGGAAAGAGAAAGCAAAAAAGGAAAGAACAGGAACATGGAAGAGGCGGCATAAAAAAGAGTGAATGTGAAAGTAGAGTGGAGGGGGATGAATGACAAATGGAAAAGGGTAAGGATGATAACAGAATCAAAACAAGGATGGGAACAGGAGTGAAGCAAATGAAGCTTAATATCAAGAATTACAGCTCTCTTAAATGCTGAAGCAGCGGCATATCTTTGTACAGACATCAGAAGACATCTGGGACAAACTGATGTCACAAGACCAACTTTAAGATACAGTTTATGAGATTGGAAGTACTGAAACATCTCTAAAATGTTAGGTGTAACATGATGAGGGATCGAGCCAGGCATGGATCATTGCTTTGCCCAGCTACAGCACTTTCAGTGTCTCGGTCAGGCACCGAAAAAGCAGCTTGAAGCTTGTAAATCCCTTTTTCCAAAGATATCGCAGTTGCACAATGTGCTAGAGGACAAACACTAGGCAGCTAGTGACAATGTTGGCGACAGTAAGCCCAAACTAGCATCCATGGGAGGGGGCGCCATCCCCAACAACGTAAAAAGTGTGTGTGTTTCAGGCTGCATCAGAGAGAAAATCAATGGCTTGAGAGAAAATAATCAGAGACCTACCTCTGAAGAGGAGAGAAATGGATGGCTGGACCCAGAAATGGTCAGGTAGCTGTCACTGCCTCCAGGGAACTAGAAGATGGAGATAAACAACAGTCAGGCTACACATACAGAGGGGAAATTTACACCAGCCAGATGCTGCTCTATTTGGGCTGAGGCTGATAGGTTTGTCTACCCGACACTCTGGCAGCTAACCAACCATTGTTTAGAGGGTCTTTTCTATTCTAAAAAAGATCAAACTGGCTGGTTAATGTCTGGTTTCTGCAAAATCACCAACACATTCAACTTCAAATGTGGAATATAACCAAAACCACAGCTCATCTTCATTTTTGTCACTGACAGCATGAAATTAGACAGTCAAGGAGGCAAACATTGACACTCACAGGCACATTATCATTCAGCAAACAATGAGTGAGGCAGTTGGCCTGCAAACACCAAACAGCACAGACATCAAGAATCCAGATGGTTCCCATTTAGCTCAGAGAAATATCAATTCAAATGACAAATAATGCAAGACACTGACATGCGTTCAGCCTGGTTAGTCTATGGCAGGATAAGGGACCAGGTGACAGCCTGCACAGAGGTACTGTGTCTGAGTGAGGGTGAGTAAAGAAGTTTCATCCATTCATTAAAGGGTCACCTTGTTGACAGAGTCAAATCCATTGAAAGTCTGCGGATCCAAGAACTCTGGATCGCCATGCTGCCCGGTACCGTCCGTTAGATCCGAATAAAAATTCAGGTCCATCTTTTCAATTGGGCCTCATATGAGTTGTGTCTTCAATGCAACCAGGTGTTACGCAAGAAGTCGAAATTGCCTACCCTTGCCTTGGACTGCCAATTTTTTGGGGGGTAACGCTAACGCCGTTACAGATAACGGAAAGGCCACCGACGTGACCCCCAGTATCAATTCAAGATTATTCTCCTTATGAAACTGCCGACACTGCAGTTGACAGCTTTTGCACAGATGTTAAGATAGCTCATATGGCTAAACGGAGCATGAGCACGCCAGCAACCATACCAAAAATAACCCGTCTGCTGGCTAGCAACCGAGCTAACGTGGCTACCCTTCTTGCTGACTTGTCCTACTACAGTTTAGCTAGCTGGCTTGACGCAAGGCTGCGGTACTACTTCAGGATCAGCCTGGCGCCCGTCTGTCTGTCCTCAAACGCTACATCTATCAACGGACGCAGCGAGCAGACTTGACCAAACTCTTACAAAAACCTGCGGACGACCGGTATATGCTACTCAGAGGTCTGGAAAACGAAACGACCGTATTTCAGGATGTCTCCGTCGCGACGGAAGACAAACCGTCCCCGTTTTCCTTCGTGGTGCCCGGGCCAGGCTGCTCAATGGATCCCGAGCCATGGATGGATATTATGGGTCGGATGTGATTGGATAGACGGGAGGGGAGGCTGCGTCAAGTTAGACAAACGACGCCAGAATAATACCGGAAGTTAAGCGATACCGGCTTCGAAATAAAACCGGACAATTTGCCACGTTTGATAAGACAAATTGACGTTTAGAGCGCATTAAACACTCATGTTAATCAACACATTAAACAGAGTGTAATTACTGTAAGACAGACACTTAAACCGTGCTATATCAGAGGTTATGGTCATCAAAAGGATTTTATTTTGAAAGTTCGAACCGGAAGTGCACTTTTATTCTGGCTGGTTTGACACTAATCAAACCGGCGACGAGTGTCCGGGTCCTACCATTCATTTCGGTATAACAAAAATGTCAGCGTTTGACATGTGACACTCTAAATGCGGCTAAGAAATAAACAGTTGACACGATCATGTCGTTGAACAGACTAATGTTTTAACGGATGGATTCTATCTTAACCGTTAGCAGTAGCTTGACAGCTTACCTCCCGTTCTTTCACAATGGTTCGCTCCAATGGCCTAGCTAGTTAATACCGAGGTTGTAATACTCAGGGCCATACATTTTGAAAGATCAAGTTTGACACTTCTCGTCCAAAGCCGAAGCATTATCAGCCTTTAATGGGACAATAAAAAAGATGAGGTGAAGTTAATACCGAGTTAATAAAGGGAGAATTAAGGTCAGGTCGGGTGATCCGTTTCGGGCGCTCGTACCTGAAAAGGCCAGTATTGTGTTTGTGACAACCAAAGATTGTTGATACAGGCGGCTGTAGTTGATCACATATGTAGAGAAAAGTGATTTTTATTTTACTATGTCGAAAGTGTCTAACGCTAACTATTCTTACCTCCATGCTCACCCCGAAATCTGATTTTTATCCCACTTTAGTGAACTTCGCCCAGAAATGATTTCCTCAAATATCACAACATGGCACCGGCTTCCGGATTGTACGTACAAGTGGAAGTGACCTCATCACGCAAGGGGGGGAAGTTGACGTTCCGAAAAGGACAAACGAATCAGAGCATCTTGATAATAAATCACAATAAGCATAAGAGTCTCAGGTGAATTTTCTTTCAAAACGGTTTTATTTATTCCCATATTTTTCAAGCAAAGTTTTTTATGCTTCCTTTTTTTATATTAATGTAATTAAAAAAAGATAAAACTTGGGGTTTTTCCTTTGTCTTTATGTACAAGCAAAAAAAAAAAAAAAAAGTTTAGTAAATAAAAATGAACATAAATGAATCCCTGCACAATACACTTAAAAAAAAAAAGATATAAAGGAAGGACTAAGCGTCGGAGTGGAAATCAAACACCTCCAGTTTTTATGGCTCCTTCAATTAGCAATGAGCTCAAGCACTACAGGAGCCAGGTCTCTCTCTCTTTCTCTCTCTCTCTCTCTCTCTCTCTCACTCACACACACACACACACACACAGCAGGATGTCAAAGGGTGTACAGCAGGTAGGGAGTTGCCGGGCACAAGCTCACACTACACAGCGTAGCCATAATACTCGTTTGAGGGAATGGAGAAACACCATACCGGGTGCGACTAAGCTGAATGCACCCACATATCATTTATCCACTGTACGTACACACACACACTCGCACACACACTTCTCTCCTGAACGACCAAATAACAGTGAAAAAAGAACATTTTGACGGCATGCAGTGCAGCGGTCCTCGTGTGTTTATAACTCCCCATATTGCAGTCTGTCTCCAAATTTAGAAATCCTTCCCTCTTCACTTTCTTAGACCTTCGCCCAATTAAAGTTTTCCCTCGCTCTTTCACACACACTACACTGCCACCATCTGAACTAAACGAACACGTCTAACTATCAACATGCAGTCCAACGTGGGGCCGGTTTATGGCACAACACAGAGCAGAACTCATAAGTACCTTTGCATTGAAATTTTTCATTTTTTTTCTGGGATTTATTGATCTTGTTTGACATCAAGAAACCCACAGACCTGGTGCATAAAGATGGCCGCCCCCCTTGATTAAAGTAACCAGTCCATCCCACTCGCACAGCACAAAGCGCACCCAGTGTTTACACTCACTTATTACCCAGTGTGGACTGCTGGTGCTCGGACGTTTTGCGCTGCGGAACGGGTACAGATACGCGTCAAGTAGTGTTTTTGCGAATAATTTTTGTTGTTTGTTCTCATCAGCTGATGGAGTAGCAGGAGGGTGGGGATTTTGAGAAGTAGGGGCAATACGATGCTGGAAAGCTCGGAGAATCACAGAAAAGTATTTAAAAATAATTCTGCATACTTTCCTGTGATTGTTATCTTTCCGAACGTGAACTGAGCTGCGGGGTTTGTTTTATCCTGCGTGGAGGATAAAAGAAACGCACAGGCTTACTCGCAAAAATACTATGTGACCAAGGTCTGGATACATATGAACAAAAAGTGATATTATACAACCAGGAGGCCACTGTTTATAAGCAGTTATGAGCATAATAACCTTTAATTCTTTCTATTCTCTTTCCTTTAGGCTAACACACTTTCAAGTAAGAAGACACTCGCTATTTTTCCACACACTAAATCAGTTTAAAAGACACACATGTGATCTCGTCTTAGACTAGATCGTGCTCTACTGACAGTAGAGTCTCCCCCGTTTCTTCCTGTATTGGAGTGTCTCCTTTTCCAGTTTTTTTTCTGCAGTATCGGACTAAATTTGACTGTGTGTCTTCGAGAAAAACAAAACAAAAACAAAAAAAAACGATTCAGTTCAGACATATAGGCTACGCTCAGAACTCACACAACTGCTTCCAAAATACATTCTGTACAAAATGCAACCCTGAGTCACATCAGTGGAACAATCGCTCCGTTCTGGGATACTCCACACATTCTCTCTCTCTCTCTCTGTTTTCTCATTCAATGGTCCACCGTCCAAACACACTCACTCATACGACAACGCTGGTCCCTGCTGCAACGTACGAAAGTCCCTTCAAGATGGATGACTTTCTCACAAACACACACACGTACAAACACAAACACACACACACACACGGAGTTGAGCGCTCTCATACTTTTGCTCATTCAAGGAATTGTGTTGGCATTTTCGTAGCTTGTCATAAGCGGAATGGGAACCCTTGTTATGACAAAAAGTGGCATGTAAAGATAGGAGGAGGAGGAGGAGGGGGAGGCGGGGGAGGGGAGGGGGCGATCAACGCTGCAGCCAATGACAGTCTGTCTTTTGGAGAGGCCACACCCCCAGAGCTCGAAGCCCCACCCCTCCCCTCCCAACCGTCTCCCTTTGCTCTCTTCCACGTGATTGGCTGCTTCTGTAGGCTGGTTGTCCCCTCCCGGTTTGTCCAATCAGGAGTAGATGGTGATGACTTCACTTCCTCCGCCTCGGACCAATAGGACGCGCTCCAGTCCCTCCGTTAAAACCTCCAGGAACTCCATGTCTGACCGCGAGTCAAGGAGCGTTAGCATATCTTTAAATGGAATTTCTGGTGCAATGCTGGCCTCTATCGTTCAGCGTTGTCATGACAACAACACTCTACCCTCCGTAGAGCGAGACCATCATCAGCATGGTGGGCCGGTTGGACTGTTTCAGAATCAACAACAATGAACGTTATATCATGTTTTACAGAGTTAGCGCATTTTTCCCCCCCCCAGCATATAAATGGACCGGTACGTTAAAATTCGATCTGTTTGGAGGATTATATACATGCCGAATTTACCAAAACACCCTACCGATTAGTAAGACAGTCTCAAATTCTATTTTCCGATGTGTGTTTTTTGCCGACGAGTAAGGCAAAAACAAATTGCCAGATTTTTGAATGGACCTTGGCTTGGTTGGAGGGCCTTCAAACAATAACAAAAACACACAGCCTCGGCCCGCTCCTGTGTTTTTGAATGCAGAAATCTCTGCAGCGTGTGAGCCGTGGCTGTTCACTTTGTTTCACTCACAGGAACCTCTGCTGATATTTACTAGTCATATTATGCTTCAGAAAAGCAGAAATATTACACATTTAACCTTCAATGTTTTTCTTAAATCAAGTGAAAAAAATCTGGCAATGGGTTGAGGTTATTTCATTTGTTTACAAAGCAAATTAACATGTTGCAAGAATTGTGTTCATACTAGTGGAGTGATTTGCCTTATTTCAAGACATTAACATTGTTTCAGACTTGTTTAGGACTCAATAATAAATTAAAACAGACATTTTTTTGGTGGTGTTAAGGATACAGTTCTCGTCTCCATCGGGGTTCCTGGGCGGGCCTGGCATGTTGAGCAGGACCAGCCGGGCATCATGGGATTTGTTGACGATGACCTCGTTGAGCTTGACGGCCGTGTGCATCCGCCTGACGTTGGAGTGGTCCCTAGGGGGAGAAATAACGAGCACTTCAATTAACGAGTGTGTTGATTAGCTGTGTAATTAGATAATGTGATGCGCGCTGATAAGCACTGTGGAGTGAATCAGCTGCCATGCGGTGTGTGTTGGTGAAGACGGTTTGTGAGTGTGTATGTAAAGGTTTTTTGCTTACACTGATTATCTGTGAAGGTTGAAGCACTGGGGGCCTGACGGCTGTGTGTGTGTGTGTGTGTGTGTGTGTGTGTGTGTGTGTGTGTGTGTGTGTGTGTATGTATGATATGAACTTATTTTGACTCGCAGCCTGATGCTGAACATGTCTCTAAAGCTTTGGGGCATGAAGAAGCCCAAGTGTGTGTTTCTGTGCATGCTCACAACTACGATTACATTTTTGGCATTTAGGGGGCATGTCCACCAAAGCGTTTTTTCCTGAAGCCAGCGTATTTTTTGAATTGTTTGCAATGGGAGCGCCGCGTATTTATACTATGCTACAAACGCCAGCAGCGTGACGAGGCGCTGAGCGTCTATTCTGCGCTGAGCACGTGCACGTTTGGCGTTTTTTTCTGGTTGCCGAGAGTTGAAAAATGTTCAACTTTGGGTAAAACGCTGTGCTCATCACTGTCACTTTTTACCCAGCCGTCCAATCACAGTGGAGGAGGGGCGGGACAAATACCACAAAGACCAACCTCCATCCAACTTCAGCTCTTGAACCAAACAATGGTACTCATCGAGATGTTTCCTCGCCCACAAAATCTCATGAACCCACATAGACCGGCGGGTCCGTCCTCTCTCCCTACGTGCTTCAGCCTTCCCTTCATCCAGAGCAAGGGCCAGAGCAAGTACTCTACTTTGTGCCGACATTTTTACTTCCGCGGATATTCTGTATCATAGCAACCAAAGCGTCTCAGCTGAAAAAACGCTGCGCCTCCAAAGCGCTCTCAAGTGCTCCCAGCTGGGCGTTTTCAGAAGAGCGCCTGGTGTTTTCAGCTGGGAAAAAACACTTTGGTGGACACAAGGCCTTAGGTGACGCTCCTGTCCAGAGCGACTCATAGTAAGTGAGCAGGACGACAGGACGCATGTCTGTGGATGGGTACAATATTGGCTGTTACAGGGATGGGAGTGTGTTCACACTGTGAGCAACATGATCAACAAATCACTGGAAGTTCATTTATTTCCCATAATTTATTTGACCATTGCTGAACTTTTCACGGCCACTGGCTGTCAATAGCAAATCACATTTCTGTGCTTTCTTGTTTCCCTGCTGATGTGATTTAGTTTCATGATCAATAGCTGGAAAATAAACAAGAAGTTGATTCCAGCCACTCAAAGCTTCCCAGTTCTCTGAAAGAAGTTTTCTTTGAAAGACTACAGGAATAAATCTGTCAAAAACGATGCTTGGAGAACGGCTGCATCCATCGCTGGGGTCGACAGTAAGCTCTGAAGTCATTTTGTTGAGGTTTTTCTGTATATTTTCAATTAATGCTACCTAATTACTACTTGCTAGCCACCTACAGTATGTTAACTCATCAGTAAGTGGTAGAAAAATGGAAAAAATACATAATCTGCCTTTTCAAAACTTTGTAGCTGCATAAGAATCGGTCAGAACAGAGCAGCACATCAACCAAGTTGCTCAAAATCATGGAGATAAAACAGTTAATAAAAGTCAATAAAACTGTTTTATCTCTATGCTCAAAGTGTCAACGCAGGGTTCCGGTTCCGGTTCCGGTTCCGGTTCCGGTGTCTATAACCAACCTGCGTTCCCACCCCATGTGTGCATTTGCGTCTCTTATTCGGACTCACGGCCGGATGCTGAGCATGTCTCTGAAGCCCTCGGGCGTGGAGCAGCCGGAGTGCGCGGCTCGGTACTGCATGGTCTTCTCCTTGGTCCAGGTCATCTGGACGCGCCGGTGGTGTTCGGTCGAGGAGCCGCCGCCGCCGCCGCCGCCGCCGCCGCCGCCGCCGACACTGCCGCCCGTCGACTTGTCTCGCTCCCCCCGATCCCCGGCGTCCGTGTCGTCGTCGTCGTCCGACCCGATGCTGGTCAGACGCAGCATGGAGTTACGGTCCTTCACCAGCTGGGCCTGGATGGGCGGGAACACACACACACACACACACACACACACACACACACACACACACAGGTGGATAGACACACAGACAAACACAAACACACAAACGCATTCACACAAAAAGGTGGGCACATATGCAGACACACAAAAGTGGAGACACGCACACATGAACACACACACACACACACACACACACACACACACACACACACACACACACACACACTTCATTTAGAGATGAACCAGACGGCCATTTTCTTTTCTCATCACATCAACATTTTACTCTCTCTCTACCTCGTTCTACACCCCGTCCCTCTTCTTCATCTTTCCCTTTTCAGTTCCTCCCTCCCTCCCCAACTGCTTACTCTCTCTCTATTTTCTCTCCATCTCTTTCTTTCTCTCTCTTTGTACCTGTCTGTCTCTGAAGACTTTGCTGGGGTTTGAGGTGCTGACTCCAATACTCCTGAACCTGGGGGAGAGATACACCTACAGACAACACATGGTCACTGACTACTAAGCTCGCTAACACAAAAACAAACGCTATATTACATTCTACTGTAGCAAAAAGCGCCGTGGCAACTGCAGGGACACAACAGCACTAGTCCTGAACATACAGCCAGACCTGCGTCAAACAGCATCTGGCATTCAGGAGGGAGTGGTGGAGGAGGGCAGAGGAGGGGTAAAAGACGAGGATAAAAGGGAGAGGGGAGTTGGAATTTGAGAGTAGTTACACTAGACAAAGTTTGCTTCATACAAGTCGGACGGTACAAGTAGCTAGATAGAGTCAAACGGCATTTGCAGATAGGTTTTTATGGTTTGTTGTAGTCTATTTAGGTGCCAGATGGGTGGGGTTTGACACAAAGGACGAAACGAGGGCCAGACAGCTTTGACAATCACAGGAAAGTGTTTCAAAGTCAATTTAGTAGACTTTTCTGTGATTGACACCTTGCCTGACACTATCTGAACTGTCCTGGTGCAGTAAATCAATATTTGACACAGGTCGGCATATAACCTTCTTGTGGACAAACTCCTGGCCATTTAATTGAATCCTTCAGATGAAGAACCATGCAGGAGCAATTTAATTTTTCAGATGAATGATGTGTGGAAATCTGATTATTTAAAGACTCTAAAGTTGGAGTATTTTATTGATCCCCAGAGGGAAATCTGTTTTTTTTTTTTGTCTGAAGGATTCAATTGCACTGTTGGATACCCAGAGGTTTTTCATTGATCCAAACCATGTGATCAGGAAAACGTCTGTCTCCATCTGTCCAGCATTTCTGGAAAATGCCACTATTTCTAAAAGGTGCTCTACTTGAGACTGCTCACACTTAACTACTGTGCAACCAGCAAACTTACATCATCAAAGCTCCAGCGAGCTCGCTGAGGAAACCAATGGTAGAGGGAGATGAGGTGGACTTTAAATGACTGGAGAATGCGGTAACTAATGGTAACGTTGGACCCGTGTGATTCACATTGTTTTGCACAAGTTCTCCATTCTGCTCTCACCGGGGATCCTACACATTTTCCATTTCCAAATTCCATACTTTTTCCCAGCTCTTCATTTCTTGACTGGATTTGAAGACATTAAATGTCGACCGATAGAGTCCGGGCAAACTGTCAACTGATCAATATCATTCTAGGGCTGAACAATTAATCGAAATTTTATCTAAATCGCAATATGGCCTACTGCAATTTTCAAATCGCAGGAGGCGCAATATTTGCTAAAGGCGAAATGTGTGTCAAAATACCATTTTAAATTAAATATTGTCGTGCTGCAGAGATTTCCTGGCCTACACATCATATTCTACAGACTTAAGAAAACATCTTTGTTTGGTACAGATCCCCGCAAAAATCACACCATAACCATTTTAATGTTTTTCAATGAAAATGAGAATAATTATGTAAAAATTATCATTCCATCTAATATCGCAAATCATATCGCAATTGCAATATCAGTCAAAATAATCGCAATTAGATATTTTTTCAAAATCGTTCAGCCCTATTCTGCAGCTGAAGATTATTCTTCCCACTAACAAATATCACAATATGTGAAATGATAGTGCGTCTACATCTACATACAACATGTAGTCATATGTGTATCTGGATTTTCCATACATTTCCAGACTCCAGTTTTTGAGCAATTCTCAAACTATTTAAGAACCAAAACTAATATCAAATTAATTTCAGATACTTTTCCAGTGGGAACTCGTGTCTCATTTATTCACACACATAGGAAAATGAGAGTGCATGCACACACACACACACACACACAAGCACACCCACGTTACAGGTGTCTTTCATGTTAGCAAGGACTATAGCGTCATCTGTAAATCCCCTTCCTAGTCTTAAGCAGTGAGTTGAATTTGGATAGCATTTGTACCAGAGAAGCGATTCTAATGGACTTTGCCTGCTCCGTTACACACACAGAGACACAAATAAACACACACACAGTCTGTGGTGCTTACAGACTAGGTCGGTCAGTCCAGATTATCCTGCAGTGCGAACAGGCTCCAGACTGGAGACTTGCAGTCGTTCAGTCTGGACGTCCCTCGTCAGTCAAGATTTGAACAGTCCTGCGGTCTGACCCAGGCTTACCTCTCTTTCCCGGTCGGACTTGGAGAGTCTCATCTGTCGCAGCATCTGAGACCTCTGCTCCATCATCAGGGTCCTTTCATACGTGTACGCACTGATGTCACTGTCATGCTGAGGAGAGGAGAGGAGGAGGAGAGGAGAGGAGAGGAGGGGAGGGGAGAGGAGAAGAGAGGACAGGAGAGGAGAGAGGAGAGGAGAGGAGAGGAGGAGAGAGGAGAGGAGAGGAGAGGAGAGGAGAGGAGAGGGGAGGAGGAGAGAAAAGGGAAGAGAGGAGAGGAGAGGAAAAGAGGAGAGGGGAGGAGAGGAGGGGAGGGGAGAGGAGATGAGAGGAGAGGGGAGGAGGAGAGAAAAGGGAAGAGAGGAGAGGAAAAGAGGAGAGGAAAGGAGAAGAGAGGACAGGAGAGGAGAGGAGAGAAAAGAGAGGAGAGAAAATAAGAGAGGAGGAGAAGAGAAGAGAGGAGAGGAGAGGGGAGAGAAGAGAAGAGAAAAAGAAGAAGAAAAGATTGGAAAAGAAAAGATGAAAGAAGAGAAGATTGGAAAACATCAGACAAGAGAGGAAAAAACAAGGAAGAGAACAGAAAAAAGGGAGAAAAGAAAAAAGAAAAGAAATTATCAGAGAAGAGAACAGAAGAGCAGAAAAGGAAGAGAAGAGATGATGAGAGAAGATTACAGTTAATTGTCCATCTACATTTTTTTTCTTGTTGTTTGCCTTGCTTCCAGAGTCCAAAACAACAGCCAAAGCCGCACAGTTAAGATATTAAGAGACAAAGGATAAATGCAGCAACACAAAACATATTCGCTAAATGCAGTTGCTATAATAAGACAATCCCTGCAATTATGACAGTATAGCCTCTATACATACAACTACATGACAAATTTTAGTGAGAAATTTTGTTCTTGCTTCGGTTAAATGATCATATTTTTGTGCAACAATTAATCTGAATGTCCCAGATCAGTCCCAGGTCTTGTTTTGGCTCGCTACAAGTATTTTAAATTTGTTATTTGGGTTATTGAGATAACCTTCAAAGATACCTACATTTGCACATGAGAGATTGAAGGGAAGATTATCTACACATCCTCACGGCATTTCAAAAACGTTTTGGGCAAGTGTCATATTCCATAACGTTTAGGAACGCCGAGTGTATCTTGAATATCTCATATGTGACACAGATGCGACTTGAAATGTGACTTGAAAAAGGCACAAGTCCTGAGCGGCGTACCATCTCAACCACCTCCACGTCGGCCTCGATACGCAGGTGATACAGGAAGGTTGCCAGGTCCTTCTTCATCTGGATGGAATTATCCTCCATCTGGGCCACCGTGAAGATCCGCATCGCACACTTACGCCACACCTGGGGAAGGGGAGGGGGGAACGTTCAGACGCAACGGTTAGACATCGAGCAATATTCTCACTGGAGGAAAGCAAGACAGGAACTCAAAAAGACATTTAGACGTTCTACTGAATCAATACTAAACACTTCAAATCCACACCAGCAGGCTGAGGATCAATACCATTAATTCAGTCAGTGGAACTTCTTCAAAAGTTGCCATATCCATCCAATTATAATAACTTTATTTTTATAGCGCCATTCATACAAAGAATGCAACTCAAAGTGCTTTACATAAAATGAATGGACAAAATAAAAAACTACAAGCAAAAGCAACGCAGAATTTGTCTAGTAAAATGACATAAAAAAAGATAAAAAATAATTACAATATCACAAAATAATTAAGGATGAAAAAATATGATTAGCAAATGATCGCAGTTTCTTTTTTCTTTGTGAATTGATTGACCTGAAAGTGGATTAACACTAACATTGTCACATACTGGACACTTTGACGGACATAAACAGGAAGACAGTCTCTCTCCCACACACACACACACACACACACACACACACACGGGCCTACCTTGTGTTGGCGCAGCAGGAAGGGCAGCAGCATCAGCATCCCTCCATCATGGACGATCCACCAGACGTCGATGTAGCCCTCTGCGCACGGCTCGCTGTTGCTGGGGAACAGCGAGATGTTTTTGGGCACCAGCAGGGCCAGGTGGGCCGCTGTGGTCACACGCACCGTGTCTGGAGGAGAGACAGGGGGCGCCGTCAGGCTGCTATCAGCTAAAACAGACTCTGCTACATGCCGGGCTCACACCGATTTTTTCCCGGTCAAATTCACTCATTCTCCTCGACCTGAGAACCTGATTCCTTTCGGGGTCACAGGGGGCGGGATTAGCACTAATAAGGCAGCATTCATCAAAAATAAATAGAAAGAAAGTTTACTTTAAAGTAAATAACTTTCAAGCTTATCATCGACCGCAGCAATGGATGCAACAGTTCCCCAAGACGTTTTTGAGACTGCAGTCTTTCATATAAAAGTAAGCAGTCTATTTAAGTGTCCTAGGTGTTGTTTGGCTGACTGCATTATATAATTAGGAATTTTGTAAATTTTTTTGATTATTATTCCTTAAGTAGGTCTTCCAGCAGCCAACACTTAATACTAAATACTTTATTGGTTGAAAAAAAGATTATTATAAAAATAGATAATTCCAGTCCTCAGCTCTGATTGGCTTAAACATTCCAAGCCCTTGTAAAATACCCCAAAAAACACACCTGTGACGGCATAACTCTTAATTTCAATATTAATGTGGTAACCCAAAATCACCACTAATACCACTACTTATGTGTTGCTTAGCAACCACTTTGTTTAGCTGCCATTCAAGAACTTTATCGCTTGGGGGAGAATAAACATTTAATTATTATTACATTTAATTAACATTGATTAAAGATAAGTACTATATTTAACATTTGTATTCTTTTTACCACTGTTCAATAACAGTTTTATACAACTTTGGAACAGCTAAAAACTCTTCTTAGCCGTTATAAAATCACTGTAAAGCACGACCTCTTGTGGCTTACTGATTCGTTAACAAATCTGACAGGTCCAAATCACTGAAGATAAGTATTTAGATTTGTATTTTTTTCCCTCTCCCTTTCCATTCGTCTTCCACTCACTGATGAAGGTCTTCCAGGACTGCGGGTCCTCGCTCTGCCTCCAGGCGTGAGGCCAGCCCATCACCACCGTGTTGTGCTTCATCCCCCCCAGGCCGCTGGACTGGATCATGTGGCTGATGCCGTCGCGCGGCTTCTGGGCCACGATGCACTGGCAGAAACCCTTCACACGCTCCTTATCCATCAGGTGCTTCAGGGTCTGAGGGTCGGAGATGGAGGGAGGGAGGGAGGGAGGGAGGGAGGGAGGGAGGGAGAAAGGCAGACAGAAAGAAAGGAAGACAGACAGAAAAAAACAAAGAAACAAACAAAGAGCAGGACAGAGTGAAAGGGAAAGAATAAAAAAGAATTAAAATCTATTGAGATTGCAATGCAAGTTTTCCTACTAGTGTTGTCATAGTACCAGAATTTTGACTTTGATACCAACACTAAATATAATGTTTAAAAATGTTATGCTACTGCAGGAGGGAGGTCAACAGGGTTTTTTTGGGGGTGTCTGTCTTTGTCGGCTGTACAAGCCAAATAGCTCCATGTTTAGCTTCCGGCACCAGTATTTTAAACCAGTTTAAATGGACTGGGATTCAGTTTAAGACATGCTGCATGTTTGATGATGTTGTCATATTTTCAGCTGTTTGACTCTGACTGCTGTAATCCGCTGCGGCTCTGTCTATTCCAATCCTCCTTCTTCTTATTCCAATCTGCACATAAACGCCCTCTGGAGGCGAGGCCGAAATGGAATTTCAGCTTGCAGAACACATTTTGTCAAAGTATCAAATGTTTCTAAAATTCTATATAAAATGTTCATAAAACATCAACAAAAATATTGAATTTGGCCGAGCGATGGCTACAAAATGAGGTTAAAGAGAGAGAATGGGACTTTTGATGCTCTTGAATCCAGAGGATAAAGTAGCTGCAAAAACTCATCAGCTCCCACACACACCCCTACACACACACACAGAAAAGAGAAAGAGAGAGATAATATGTAGATGGGAATGTTTGGAATGGGAATGGCCATTTTTATTTCTTTTATCTTGAAGAGATAAAGAAGATAGCAACATTTCCAAAACCGATACTTGGCATCATCTTTTTGAATAGCTGCTTTAAATGCCGCAGGTCTTGCACTGGTTTCATTACGACTTTCCCTTGGGACTTAAGTGTTATTTTTCCTTCCAAGGTAACTACATCTACAGCTTCACCAACCTTTACATGAAACACCTAACCGGTTGAAAAAAAAAAAGACAGTTATGAACAATTTTTCCAGGTTTTCCGTGAGCTCAGGAACGCTGTAAGGATGTGGAGTCCCACCTGTTCGGCGGCGAGAGCCTCTCCGTAGCTGTGGAGGAAGTTTCCGGGGATGACGGTGCCGACGATGGTCAGGCCCTTCCCCGCCTTCAGCTGGCTGGCGAACGTCAGCAGGCGGGGGGATTTGACATGGGCGTCCTCATCCAGCTTCAGCAGGACTAACAGCTGGGGCCTGGAGAGGAAGAAGGGGGGGGGGGTAAGTGTGTGTGTTTAGGGTGAAGAGTCGGCGTCAAAGCACTTTCAGTTCAATCGATTCAGGAAGTGTATCTTCCTCAAAATGAAATAACTTGAGAGCTTTTGCCATGAGCAGGTTCTTCTACACAACAAATTACAGACAATGAAGGCTCTATATTATTATGTGAAGTGCAGTTTCAATGTATATTCTGACTTTGAGTGAACTGCAAATAAAATGATGGCAACCAGGTCTTGTATTTTGCAATCTGTCATTCATCCATGATTTGCTGTTTCATACTTTGTACATCTGTGATTACACCAATGCTGCTATCAGCTATGCCAATGCTGCTCCACTGGAACAATTCTTTGTCTTTGAATGAACTGTATAGTTGTAGTCTGTTTATATATACTCTTCTGTCATACAGAGCATCTTGGCGCCTTTTACACCTGGCTTTAAAAATTTGAAATCAGATTTCTCTTCCCCTCACCAAAACACAGATTGTCACACACGTCACTTCCTAATCGTAATATTTACATCCTTTAAAACTGACAATAAACACCTCGTCTCATTTGTTCCCCATCTATCTACCTGTCCTGGAAATGAATTTTTGACAAGTATGTTGCTATCCAAGCTGCCTGCCAGCTGTTTGTTTTGCGTATGCTTCCTGGTTAGATCGCCTGTGAACGTTAATTTCTGTTTATATAGCTCCTATATGTGGACTGGAATTAATGAAATGAAATGAAAAATGTCCACGATGCAGTTCAGTACCTCCAGTTTTTGGTGTGCGGCGGTCCCTCTTCCAGCCTCAAGAGGGCGTAGCGGGCGGCGCTGAGCGACAGACCGCGGATCCCATCGCCCCACTCCTTCTCCGCTCTGACACACACACACACACACACACACATATTTATGGAGATGCGTACACAGAGTCGAATAGGTTATCCAAGACTTACTGTGACCTCCAATGACACACACCCACATAAAATATAGCTGATTCACACACACACACAGATACACTAACACACACACACACACAGATACACTAACACACACACACAGATACACTAACACACACACACATGTATGTATATACGGAAGGACATGCACACACGTATACATACACACACCGCTCTTGACCATGCCGTGCATGTACAATCATGTGGGGGAATCCATCTCCATGGCAACATACCCATGGTACTCTATGTACTTGTAGATCATGCCGGCGATCACCATAGCAACGATTGCGTAGTACCAAGAGGAGATGAACATCAGCGCCAGGCAGATAGTCATCCCCAAAAATGACAAGGTCCTGGACACAGACAAGGGACAGATCAGTGAGTGTGTGTGTGTGTGTGGTTTTTGTGTGGTGTGTGTTTGTCTGTGTGTAGCGTATGTGTGTGTGTACGTTTGGAGTGTGTAGCACTACCAGTGGTAGTAGGAAAAGCGCGGCCTCCAGTTGGGCGTCCTCAGTAGAGTCTGGAGGGCGCAGGCCAGGTTCACAAACAAGTAACACATGAGGAAGAACCTGGAGAGAGAGAGAGAGAGAGAGAGAGAGAGAGAGAGAGAGAGAGAGGGAGGGAGAGAGAGAGAGAGAGAGAGGGAGAGGGAGAGGGAGAGAGAGAGAGAGGAGACAGAGACAGAGAGAGAGCGCGACAGAGAGAGAGAGAGAGAGAGAGGGAGAGAGAGTGTGAGAGAGAGGGAGAGAGAGAGGAGACAGAGACAGAGAGGGAGAGAGATTAAATAATAAATAATTATTTTAATTGTTAATATTGCTACTTTCATTGATTATCACCGTTTTGTTTTGGCAACAGATTAAGTATTTAATCTTAAGTATTAAGAGTATTAAGTATTTCATGCAAGCTCATTTGAATTGAATTGAGAGAGAGAGTGACAGACAGAGAAAGAGAGAGAAAAATTTATTATTTATTTTCTATGATTGTTTATTGTTGATGGTTGTATTCTTGCAAATGCTTTGGCAACACAAATTAACTTGTCCTGCCAATAAAGCTTATTTGAATTTGAGAGACATTTTGAAATTTCATATTCAGTATATTGCTCTGGCCGTACTGTTTCTGTTTAATAGCCATGCCAATAAAGCAGTCCTGAAAAATAAATCAAAATTGAAAACTGAGACCGCAAGAGAGAGAGATACAAGTTCCTATGGTGAATTTTTTCGCCAGGAGACAAAGTCAAATATGTGCCTGAAAAAAACTTAGAAACACATATTCTGTGAACATAACTAAAAATGATCACCCCTTCCTTGACTCTCATGTTGCACATGTGCTCCTGAGTTTTTAGGATCACATGTTACTAACAAACTGACGTGACACTGTAGAGAGAGTGGGGCGAGTTTCACTTTTTATGTTCTTTCATGAAACATCTCACAACAAAAACGGAGGAAAATGTAACTAAAAATACCTTAAAAACTCACAGGACTCACCTACACACCCACACACACACAAACACACTCGCAACAAACAATGAAACTGAACACACCACAAATCTACAGCCAGCAGGCAGCAGCCCACACAAGCACAAGTGATAAAGGGGGTGAGAGGAAGAGTGAGATCCACAGTTTCTCCCTGTCTCTCTCTCTCAATTCAATTTCTTTTTTCTTTTTTTGTTTCAATCAGCTTTATTTGCATGACAAGTAATACTTATGTTGCCAAATCTTAAATAAACAATGAAGGCAAACATTAATAATCATAAGCAAACAAAATGATTATAACCAACTTAAGAATAAGTGTAAACAAATGCAGATCAAACTGATTATGTAACATGTCTGGAATTTCACCTAATAGGTATTGTAGTTTTTTGTCATTTAATAATGTTACAAATTCACTGTGTTTCTGGATTATTTTTCTCTCTCTCTCTGTCTTTCTCTCGCTCTCTCTCTCCCTCTCTCTTTCTCTCTCTCTCTCACACACACACACACACACACACACACACACACACACACACACACACACACACACACACACACACAGAGAAACATCAGTGTCTCACATGGATAGGATGGGAGCCACCAGATCCAGGGAGGCGATGAGGATCCCCAGCTCGGCTATCAGGGCGGTCAGCAGCAGGGCCCAGGTAGGCTCCCCATTGGCCTTCCCATGGCCAAACACCTGGCACACACACACACACACACAAACACTTGAGTCAGTAGCGTGAAAAAAACAGCGGCAGTCTCATCATTCACACCGGTTTCTGCTTCTTTAGGGATTAGGAGGAGGAGGAGGAAGAAGAGGAGAAGAAGAACAAGGAAAAGGAGAAGAACAAAGTTTTGTCATTCACTCCTGTTTCTGCTTGCTTAGAGATTAGAAGAAGGATATGGAGGAGGAGAAGAAGAAGGAGAAGGAGGAGAAGAAGAACAAAAGGAAGGACAGGAGAAAAAGACAAAGGAGGAGAACAACAACAACAAGCAGGAGAAGAACAAGAACAAAGTCATCATTCACTCCTGTTTCTGCTTGCTTAGAGATTTGAAGGATATGAAGAAGAAGAAGAAGAAGAAGAAGAAGAAGAAGAAGAAGAAGAAGGAGGAGGAGAAGAAGAACAAAAAGAAAGACAGGAGAAAAAGACAAAGGAGGAGGAGAAGAACAACAACAAGCAGGAGAAGAACAAGAACAAAGTCTCGTCATTCACTCCTGTTTCTGCTTGCTTAGAGATTAGAAGAAGGATATGGAGAAGGAGAAGAAGAAGAAGGAGAAGGAGGAGAAGAAGAACAAAAGGAAGGACAGGAGAAAAAGACAAAGGAGGAGAACAACAACAACAAGCAGGAGAAGAACAAGAATAAAGTCATCATTCACTCCTGTTTCTGCTTGCTTAGAGATTTGAAGAAGAATATGGAGGAGGAGGAGAAGAAGGAGGAGAAGGAGGAAAAGAACAAAAAGAAAGACAGGAGAAAAAGACAAAGCAGGAGGACAACAACAAGCAGGAGAAGAACTAGAACAAAGTCTCGTCATTCACTCCTGTTTCTGCTTGCTTAGAGATTAGAAGAAGGATATGGAGAAGGAGAAGAAGAAGAAGGAGAAGGAGGAGAAGAACAAAAAGAAAGACAGGAGAAAAAGACAAAGGAGGAGGAGAAGAACAACAACAAGCAGGAGAAGAACTAGAACAAAGTCTCGTCATTCACTACTGTTTCTGCTTGCTTAGAGATTAGAAGAAGGATATGGAGGAGGAGAAGAAGAAGAAGAAGAAGAAATGTTTATATTCTCCTCACACACACACACAAATAAAGAAAAAGAATGTATTATATATGCAGATGTGCGAAGAGTGTAAAACCTAGACTGAAAATAGTTTAATAAAATCTAAAAAAAACGGTGTCTCTAACCCTGAGGAAGGGGATGATGTTGTCCTTGGCGATGGCCTGGAGGAGGCGGGGCGCGCCGGTCAGCGACTGGAGGCCTGCGCCGCACGTCGAGAAGAAAGAGCCAATCACGATGACCAAGGGGGAGGGCCAGGCCAGCGTCCCCACCACCAGGTTCCCCTTCACAGAGTCTCCAAACCTGCAGCGGGCCACACACACATTCTGTCACATGATCCACTTTATTTTCTTTACAGACTCTCACTGTTCTCACACACATTTGAAACAAGCTTTTTCTCTCTCTTTCACACACACACACACAGACACACCCATCACTAGATTACACACACAGATAAACACACACACACACACTGAGAGGTATACTGACTTGTCTCTGAGCACCACTCCGTCAATGCAGGCCCCAAACAAAACGACACTGCTCAGGTCTGGAGGGACGGCACTCAGGAAAACAAGACACTCGGCAGGCAAATAAAATAAAACGGATATAAATCTACACAAAAGAGTAAAAATACAATTTTCTCCCGACGCTGCAAACCAGAAAACACACGAGCAATGGCACTAAAGTGACAATCATGAAACGATAAAACAGAGCACATGAAAAAAACTAACACATAGAACTCAACAGTGGCTTATAAAGACTTAACGTTACCAAGAGAGGGAAAACAGCTACAATGCTGCATCATAATAAAGAGACAGGCTTCTTAAAAACTCCAAAATTACCTCAAATATGATGACCTAGCAGTTTTTGCCGGAGCACTTTGGTTGTTGAGATGTTGAAAGCAGTAAAATTTTGATCAATTCAAAGGGTCTAAAAGGTATTTCTCTGGAAAATCGTGTTGTAAATCGCGTTTCTTGACAGTTTCCCATCTGTTTCAGAGCTTATATAACAATGCAGAGAGACTAAAATATTACTTTTAGCAGAGGTGTGACCAAGTCAACTTTGCTCGAGTCCCAAGTCTGGCTCAAGTCTAAATGCAGATTACCAAGTCAAGTCCATGTCATTAATGTCAAGTCTCAAGTCTAAATGTAGAACAGCAAGTCAGAACAAATCAAGAGTCCAGTATCAATTTAATATCTTAAAGAAAACTAAATATCTAGGACTTTTCAATGCAATATGGTTTTAATAGGATAAAAACTTAAGTAAGAAGTAAGAGCATCATGAGTTTGATTTCTATAATCAGTTTCAACTTCAATAAATTCAATCATTCCATACAAATTCAGAAAACAGAATTTAAATTCAGTCGTCTGCTGGAACAAATCTCATCACTTTCAATCTGGGTCATTTACACAAACACAAGATCTCAAGTCAAGACTTTAGAAACCTTTTCAAGTCATCAAAGTACAAGTCAGAGTCGAGTCCCAAGTCACCAGAACCCAAGTCACAAGTCTTCTCTTCATGCATCAAGTCAAGTCTCAAGCAATTAAAATTCTGTCTAACTTGAGTCCAACTCATGTGACCTGAGTCCCCATTCGGTCTGAATAAGACTAACAGCTAAATGCCTAAAAAGTAAAAATGTGAAATGTAAATAAATCTCTAAGGAGCAACTTTGTTCTGGGCTTTTTTCTGACTACTTGCTGCTTTCGCCGGGGGATTCTAAGACCAGCGGAATGCGTGGGACCGCTTGTTATGAAATCCCCACGCTTCCTGCAAGACGGCGGGGGCGGGACCTCTGTGCTCTACAGACACTGTTGCATAGTCAAAGCGTGCCTACATGAACAGACTGGGCTGGACTGGACCGACTTCATCGTCAATGGTGGAAATGGAAATTTGTCTTGAGCTTCTCCCACGCACCAGAAGACTGAAAAGTGCTTATATAACGGCTAGTTTTCAGCCGAGCGATCTCATTGGTCAAAGATACAGTCCAACCCAATTGTATACGTACGCCACTTTGAAGAAAACTTTTCGGACAGTGTGCATGCACTGATAACTGGGCTGGCAGTCGATTCCAAAAAGAAGCATTTGGGAATCGAGAATCAACTCCAAAGCTGTGGAGTCGATTCCACACAGCACAGAAAATGTAGATTCCCTGCATGCGCATACTAGTCAATCCCAGAGCCGAATTCCCCTCTGTCAATTCTGATAAACATACCAGTGGCTCAAGTTTGAGAGAGAGTGAGAGAGTAGGAGAGGCAGAGATCAGACCAGGTATTAGACACTGTCGTTGACTGTTGAGAAAATGCCTAATTCTACACCACACACACATCGGTAGCGTGGCGGTATTTTGTCTGGAATCGACTATTGGAATCAACTCCATCGATTCCCAATACTTGGAATCAGAATTAGAGTCGATTCCAACATTTCTATTTGAGGACCCTGGTGGCACAGCTCAGCCTCGCCGTAAAGAACATCCTCTGGGGTATTACTGCTATAATACAACACACGGAAATACAATACTGCTCTACAAAACCAACGAGCGGCAACTGCATGAGTGGTGAAACAGAGAAACATGACCTCAAAGTCTATCTCCTGCCCCCGACAAAAGTATTGCTGATACAGAAGAGGATAGCATTTCATTTAACAGCATTTATAAGATTGATTTTTTTTATATGAAATCTAAACCCCGAGTCAGGATCTTTAACTTTGCAAACACACAAAAAGTAGTTACAGCTATGGCATTTATATGACTGATCTTTGTTTATATGAAATCTAAACCCTAGTCATGTTCTTTCACTTTTCAAACACACAGAAAGTAGCAGTTTGACTTTGTATGGCACAACAGTACAAATAAAATGGTAGTAGCTAGAAACTTGTTATATTACAAAGAATGTTGTTATAACTGTGCAAATTAGTAGAAACATATAAGGAAGTGTAGAACAGAGTTTCCATTTCCACTGGGAACACCATGCTGAAACTGTATGGTACTCATGGTACCGTGAGTTGTTTTGGATAAAAAGCGTCCGCCGAATGAAATGTGTCACATGACAAAAGGATACAGACGAGGGAGGTGGTGAGGATGGCCAGGATGGTTCCTATGGGGATCGAGCGCTGGGCGTCTTTCAGATCCCCCGACCGGTTGGAACCGGCCATGATTCCTGAGGAAGAGGAGGAAATCATTACAATTAACAGAGAATAACTAGTATTAGTAGTATTACTTAGTTCTACTTAGTTAGTTACTTAGTACTATTATTATTTATTACGAAATAGCTTTGTTACTACCATAACTGATTTTGCTGTCAGGTGAAAATCTCACATCTCCCAAATGTCAACTTTTTAGAAACTAGGAAAAACAGCCTTGATTTTAGCTTGACTAACATGCATTTTTTAATTTATCCAGTGAGTTTTGAAAGGTTTGTCTCCGTTGCTGGGTGTAGCTGAGGTTCTGACGAAAAGGGGAACCGCATAAATTCACAAATGAAGAAGTTTGTCGCACACCAAGAAGCCTTAGTCCAGTATTTTTTCCAATAATCAATTTTTATAATAATATTTGTGCAAAAAAATTCAGCAAACATTTCGCCAACAGGCTTCGTCAGGTTCTTCATGAATTTTGAAAGAGTTTCATCAGCCCAAGAAGTCGGAACATTTTCTCAAACCAGAGAGGAGCATGTAATCCTTCAACTGAAGATAAAACATGAAAATCACCAAAATCGGAGTTAACAAGGTTTTCGCATGTTAACAGCGATATTTTGAAGTACAGTACATGCCAATAAAGCTCATGGAACTGAAATCAATTCAAATGAAGTGAACTAAATTGGAAAAAATCGAAGTGAATGGGTGCAGAAATATCCATGAAAGGAGGCCAGACAGAAAAAGAAACATGATAAAGTCAAGATGAAGCGCTTCCTCCTCCTCCTCCTCCTCCTCCAGCCACAGAAGAAGTCAGCATCAATACATCACACCCACTGTTTTCTACCCGCTGATACCTTTTATTAATGGAGCGGTGGCGAGTGGCGATAACCTTTCACAAACAATTGAGTTTCTGTTCATTTTACGTTCCATTTGCAATATTTTCCACGGTATCAAATATATAAGTGTTGCTTAGATCACAATTGTGCAAACTTATAAACCCATAATGTACTAGTGGTAGTATAGTAAAAAAAAAAGAATAATAATCATAGTGCTAATGTAATTTAGAAGGACATTTTTTAAATTGTTTTAGTATTGCTGTTGAGAAAATTGTTGAGACCAACACCCGACTGACCCCCCCATCCTCCCCTCCTGGCGAACGCCGATAATATTGTATATCGCGATATTTTGGCGGGACAGCATCGTGATATTTACATCTTGGATATCGCCTGAGCCTAGTGTTCGGTTTAGCATTACAAGAACACCAAGGGAGTTGTGAACTGTATCAAACACATCAAAGAAAAGCGGGAAGTCTGTACCTGTGACAGATGGGAAGAAGATGCCGACCAATAGGGTGAAGGAGGTGGTGATGTCAGCGAACACGTAGGGCCGCTGATTGGTTGCTGGGTGTGCAATGTGAGAGGAGTTGAGGGAACCTTTCTCCAGCACGTCCCCTCTGGTGAGGTAGGAGCTCCACAGGTTCTCTGTGCATGGAGAAGAGGAAGAGGAAGAAGGAGAAGAAGAAGAAGAAGAAGAAGAAGGAGAAGAAGGAGAAGAACAAGAACAAGGAGAAAGAAAAGGAGAACAAGAAGAAAGAGAAGAAGGAGAAGAAGAACAAAAAGGAGAACAAGGAGAAGGAAAAGAGAACAAGAAAGAAGAAAAAGCAGGAGAAGGAGAAGAACAAGAACAAGGAGGAGAAGAACAAAAAGGAGAACAAGGAGAAGGAGAAGAACAAGGAGGAGGAGAAGAAGGAAAAGGAGAAGAGAACAAGAAAGAGAAGAAAAAGTAGGAGAAGAAGAACAAGAAGAAGAAGAAAGTATTTATAGAGCACCTTTCTTAACACAAATTACAGGAATAAAACACAAATGGAATGAGAATAAAAAGAAACGACACAATTTAAAAGAGCACGGCATAAATTTGATTGCACTTGATTTTAATTTGTATTTGACATGATATAGTTTTATGTTTCTATTGTGTAAGTCATCTTCTTTCTTGTTATTCTGTTGTCCTAATGAATGCTTGATAAATTGCGTCAGTGATGTCACCACTTCTGAGCCTGCTGAAGTGTTCATCAGTCTAATTAAAGCGCACCTCGAGGATTCTCTCACACACACCGACACCTGGCCTGGGTTTCATTTCCCGTGTAGCTCTGTGGCTCTAATGTTTCTATTAAAATGTAAATTGAAACTGCAATTCACAAAATAATGATAGAGCCACAATTATCAATAATTTCTTCACAGATTGGAACTTTTTTGGCAAATGGCTTCCAGTGTTTTAATCCAATTCTCTCCATCCAATCCAATTTAACTGAACTGAAAGTAAATCCTCACCCCCATGTTCATATTTAAGAGAGAAAAATACCCTCATTTACACTGGATTAATGCTACCACATGTGACATAATTCTCTCACCATTTTCCCATTTGTAAGAGATTTGTTTCATAATGAGACCATTTTGCATACACCTGCTCATACAAAATGATTGCTGGCATGAAAGCAAAGCACATCAGTGGTTACTAATTAAGTAATGAGTCATTTTAACACAATTGCTTAGAAAATAGCTGGATTTTTGAAGATGAAGTCATACGTATTTCTGAAATATTAACAGATGAATTTCAGGTAGCAAAATCTTTTCAAAATGGATACATAGCATTTTGGAATTAACTTCTTTATATATGTATGCGCTGTCATACGACTACACATCCTCTGTAACACACACACACACACACCGTACCTGTAATGATCCCGCTGGCCAGGCCGGGGATCCCCGGTATCTGGGAGAATTTGCTGTGAGTGAAGTAGTCGTCGCAGGTGGAGTTGAGCTCCGTGCCCTCGCAGAACTGTTGCCATAGCGACGTGGTCTTCTCCACAGAAACATGGCCGGGGTCAAAGGTCGGGACCGCGGTGCTGTTTTCTGCTGTGGGGAACAAAGGGGATTTATGTTGGTACGGATGTGAGTGACTGTATCTGTGTTCGCCCTAGGGTGTTTCCCTGCCTTACACCCAGTGCATGCTGGGATAGGCCCTACCCCCGTGACCTTGTACAGCAATAAGCAGGGAACAACAATGAAGTAATGAATTATTGAACAATTAAATTAATAATTAAAAAAGTGGAAAGAAAATCTAATTTCATTGCAGACTTTAATATAGCTGAGGTTAGGGAAGAACATGGCGGTGGAAACATGACTGGCCAATATTTCATCAAAGACCAGAATCCGTCCGATACATCGGCAAACCAATACATTGATCTGACCCCGGTACCCACCTCCAGTGAAGGTGAGGTTGGCGTCCTCGCTCCCCATTGGCTCTTTGAGCTGCAGCAGCGTGGTCTTGGCACAGTGGCTGTCGTGGAGAGCGTGGCCGTTGATGGTTCTGTTTCCCAGCATGCACACCCTGCGGACAGGATTAGCGAACCCCATTGGTCAGTCAGAAGAGTGCGGTTCGACAGGATTGGTCAGTTCAGGCGTCAATCAAGAGTGAAAGACGTCAGCAGTGAGGGAAAGTAAGACAGAGAGCTGAGAGAAAATCCTGCTGCTGAAACAGAACTTCCCTGCACTCGATCTAAAACAGAACCTTGTTTATCTGAATTCACTTATGAAAGGAGGTCAGTCAGAAGATTGACAGCAATTTTTTTTTACTCTGGAAGAACATTTCCATTTTATAGCACGCACATCTCCATGGGAGTTAATGAGCAGTCGGAGTACAACATCAGCTGCCCAGGGGATTTACAGTCATTACCAGAACCACCAAAACAGACAAAAATAATCATTTAAATCATGAATAATTTTTATTCTCCCTGGTGGCAGAGTAACATAATATCACCAGGGTCGATTCTGCACTGTTTGTATACATGATAGACATGGACACTGGCTGTCCTATAGAGGCATGTGTGGGGAAAAAGGTGAGTATGTCCTACCAAAGTGAAATACAGCTTTAAATGTTCATGTTTTTCCCAGATTGAATCCAAGCAGTACCTTCTCTCCTCTGTCTCAACTCTGTGCCTCTCAGCCTTCCTACTGCCTCAGTAAAGAAAACAATACTAAGGAGAGACTGCACACTCCCTTTAAAAAAAAAATCAACATTTGTGTCTTTATCTGTAGATGCATTTCAGTCATCCAGGTAGTAAGATGTCCAAAAAAACAACAACAAAATCCACTGTACTTAAAATTTAAGGGTTTACAACGTTTCACCACTCATCTGAGAGGCTTCATCAATTCATCAAGAGTGGTGGGGATTTGGTTTTATTTTTTATTCTATTTTTTGGTCATTTGTGTCTCTCACACGCCGACACTTACGGGAACTCTGGCGGTTTGAAGGCGGAGACCAGCGCTCCGATGTAGATGGAGAGGATGGAGACGATGACGCAGGCGAGGAAGATGGAGGCCAGCTTGTTGACGTACTTCACGCCCACAAAGACCAGCAAGGACATGAGGAGGAGGCAGATCGAGCCGTAGACCCGCATGTTGTTCAACATGGCCGCCCCTTCGCCGTCAGGCTCGCTCGGGACAAAGATGGCGGCCCGGGGCGCTATGTACATCTGGTGGAGAGGGAGGGGAGAGAGAGAGAGAGAGAGAGGTAAGAGAGTGACAAAGTGCAAACAGAAAAGAGAAAGACTAGACAAAGGATGGACAATTTTATGAGTCATGCTAATGAATGGAACGACACGCTATTTAGTCTATTTTAAAAGTGCAAAGCAGACACGTAACCACTGACATACGCATCATTTTGTAGGCGCTTGCAGCTACAACAGGAATAACTGAGTACATGATAATGGGAGGATAATGAGATGACGATAATGGCACCCGGCAAAATGTCGGTGATTACAACGTCAGTGTTTCCTCTGTATTCATTCAGCAGAGCAAGAGCACTCTCACCACAGCTAGAGAACATGGGAAATTAAAACGGTATTATTTAGCCTCTAAGTAGCCTCTAAAACACGGTTGATGTAAAGCTTTTAAATAATCTATATAAAGAAATTATTCGACCGTACACTGTGAGGCTTCGCTGATTAAATACTCGTATCTTAGGCGAACCGGAGGAGGCAACAAGCGAAACGCGTCGTTCGCTCCTTTCATAAGCCTGTTTTGCAAATGCTATAAGAGAAATAAAGATGGGAGTATTTTGTCAGCAAAGCCTCACAGTGTGCGGTTGGATCATTTCTTTATATTGACCATTTTGTATTCCTGCGACTCCTTTGTTTCTAATGGTTTAAATAAAGATTTTGAATTGACTTGTTTTCTGTAAATAGAATTCTAACATAATATTGACATTGTGACACTACTACTACTACGATACTGTTGGTTGTATTAATATGTGATTGAAGCAATCAATTATGGTAATGACTACAGTTGATGTCATTATAAATACTTTAATTTGCATGCTGAGGAAGACCTGACAGCCGAAACAAAGCAAACAAAATAAGAAAGAAAAATAAAATAAGAAGAAACAGAGTGCAGGCGACATTTTTTTTTTTTTTCAAGTTTTCCTGCGACCAACCAGGACCTGGTTATAAGCGGTTGTGCACGGGCGCCTTGACTACTTTTAAATAATCTATTTACTATGATAAATGATACAAAGAAAACACACTTTTAGCATTGCAACCTGCAGTAGAATCATAACTGAGGCCAAAAACATAACGGATGAGGAACCAAAACTGAAATTTCCCCACCGCAAGACAAAATCCAAATCACAGAGGAAACACTGGAGTGAAACAACGCCGCTAACGAAAGCGACGATAGACATAAGGGTGGTGAAGGTGTGGAAGAGGCATGGTGAGGATGACAATGATGACGATGAAGAAGCCACAACCCACCAGAAGGATCTCGATGGCTCCCAGGATGTACATGGCCCCGGCGAAGGTGGTGCCCAAGTAGAAACACAGGCCCACCGCCCCCCCAAACTCTGGACCCAGCGAACGACTGATCATGAAGTAGGAGCCTCCCGCTGAAGTGGGGAGAGAGAGAGAGAAAGAGGGAAGAGCGGAGGGTAGAAGGAGTGAAGAGAGAGAGAGAGAGAGAGATGGAGAGAGGGAAAGGATTGGAGAAAGAGAAAGAAAGGGGGCAGGTTGTACATCAGGGTTGGAAATGGCGAGGAAGAGAGGGAAGGAGACGGGAAGTAGGTTGGAGAGAGAGAGAGAGAGAGAGGGGTTTGTAGGAAGATTGGAGATAGAGAGAATAGAGATAGAAGAGATGGAGAGAAGGAGGTGGGGAAGACATGAAGAGAGCGAGGGAGAGAGGGATGGGTGGTTAGTGACATTATGATGTTAAGAGCAGAGAGAAAGGCAGAGAGAGAGAAAAGAGGGACAGCTGATGAGAGAAGTCATCCTATGCTTGTAGAAATAAGCATAATGTTAAACGTGACACACTGGAGAGAGAAGACAGACCGGACTCTTAGTCAAATCGTATCTGCAAATAACTCCCGGCGTTTGTTTTTCGCTGCACTCAGAGAACCAGAGGGGCGGGGTTTACTGTCAAGTCGACTCTGACAAGCGTTGTGCAAGTTGTAAAGTATAAAAAAAGCAGAAATTGAGTTTGAAATACGTCATCCTGATTGTTTTTAACTTTCTGGTACACACCACTATCCAGCGAGGCAAACCCCACCCACCTGGCACTCCCAAGTAGGTTAAAACAAACAATGAGCATAATTTGCTAATACGATTTGAACCAGTCATAAGACAGAGGATGTGGAGGGAATCATAACAGCAACTACAGATTCACTACAGACTGTGGGCTCAGAATTCGGCGCTTGGTTTCCACAATGAAGCCGTCTATCAAAGTTCATCACTGCTTCACTGTTAGTAAATGAAACTGAGATGATCTAATACAAGGGCAACTGTTTGGGGCAATTCAGAGTGGCAATATTGCCCTCGGTGGGGGCAAATGCACCAAATTTAATGGTTACAGAAGGGGGTTTGTGAGCTCGAGCAGAAGATGTGTGTATCTAGGGCTGGGAGATATGGCTGAAATCAATATCACGATAATCATCATTTTAATCATCATTTTTTTTCGATATATGGCTCACGTACACAAAATCACATGTTAAATAATCAAATCAATGATCATCCCATTGAACCCGAACGGTAATGTTAGGTGTGATGTCAAACAAAACTGAAATTTTCACATAATATTCCTACCATACCTCATTTTGTCAGCGTTTTTAAATAAAATTTGCTTGTTATCATCAATTTAGACAGCAGAATTGTGTGTCACGATATCCCAAAAATCACCATATAATACTGAATTATCACCCAGCCCTACGTGTATCGGTAGGAAAAACAACTTTTCGCGGACAACTTAGTGGGCTGTAAGGAATAAAAGTATAATGACAAAATCCTGTCAGTTGTAATTATTAGTAAAATAATCGTCATCACCTCCAAATGTCGCCCCTGAAGCACGGCTTTTAGTGCTGAGCTGTATTTGGGAAGCCAAGCGCCTTTGGATTACCGACACGTTAACCACAGTGCATCTACACATCAACTACCATCCGAGACTAGATGGTGAGAAAGCATGAGGGCTTGAAGCCGTTCAGGTGAGAGAAGAGCGTGGAATGGTACGTCAAACAAGACATGTTAGAAATCAATTCACTACGTTGCGGAGGATTTGTGCTCTACGTTCAATTATCGAAATGTCACATGTTAGTGGAAACATCGCACTACTTTGACATTTGGGTTTTTTTTTTTCGTCTAGAGGCGTCAATGGCGGATCAATATTCTGGGTTTTCGATGTGTGTACAGACAGAGAGGGAGAGGTAGATAGAGGGAGAGACGGGACAAACAGAAACAACACTCATTAGAAAAAACATACTGCACATGTATATCACTAACAATATTAAACGTGTGCTGGATGACAGGGAGAGAAGAGGGGGGGGGGGGCAGGGAGGAGGGATGGTGGATGTGACCTGGGATTACAATGGGAAGTCCCATTCAAATTAACGTCTAAAATGGTCACTTGGCGGGGCACACTCAAAATGGCTGCCATAGAAAGTTTGATGATCGTCGTGGAAATAAGCTTCAGCTAGCTGCATGAGAGTCAGACAGATTAATCACCATGGCAAAGGATTAATAAAAGTAGAATAAAAACAATTGCAGTTGTGTTGAAAATTTTCAACGTTTTAAATTGTCCAAACATGAAACCAGTGTAGGAAATTTACTTCTTTCCTGTAAGCAACCTCTTGACCCGATGCTGAGGTTGCTTTTTCAGCTTTTATGGGGGCAATTTCATTAATGGCCTTGATTAAGAGCTGACCAACTCACATTAATGTGATTACACTGTGTTGGTTTACAATTTGCTGTACTTTTCAATTCTCTAATTCCCCATGCTGCAACAAACAAAAGCTGTAACATACATCTTTTTTGGCAGACGCTTTCATCCAAAGCTCCTTAAAGTCTTCAAAAGTCTCTTAAAATCTTATTTCCATGACAATGTTATCAAAACTTTAAGGTGGGCTTGTTAAGTGTGGTGAGGGAGTTTACCATGGCACACGAGTTCTATTCAACCCAATTCTATGGGATGGAAGGAAAAGAGAGAGAGGGGGGGGGTAGGGGGGGTGGGGGGAGGAATACCTGGTACAACTCCATTGGTGGCAATTGCACTCATTGATATGGCCGTCAACATCGTCTGGAGAGAGAGAGAGAGAGAGAGAGAGAGAGAGAGAGAGAGAGAGAGAGAGAGAGAGAGAGAAAAAGAGATAGAGACAAAGGGAGAGAGACAGAGAGACAGAGAGGGAGAGAGAGAGAGAGAGAGAGAGAGAGAGAGAGTGAGAGAGAGAGAGAGAAAAAGAGATAGAGACAAAGGGAGAGAGACAGAGACAGAGAGGGAGAGAGAGAGAGAGAGAGAGGGAGAGGGAGAGAGAGAGACAGAGAGATAGAGGGAGAGAGAGACAGAGAGAGAGAGGGAGAAAGAGAAAGAACAACAGCAAGAGAGTTATTTGAGACAGTTAAGAATTAGTGACGTTAGTTTATTAGTGAGTTACACACTCATCATCATTAGCATAACTAGATACCAAAGGGTGTTTTAGAGACTGTGTGTGTGTGTGTGTGTGTGCGTACTCACACAGCAGCAGCACATGAAGACGATACAGAGGCCCTGCAGCACGCCGGCGGTTCCCACCACCCAGGTCAACCGGAGGAACAGGATGACGCCGAAGATGTTCTGCAGGCACGGCAGGTAAACGCCCATGAACGTCCCCATCTGAGGAGACTGGCAGGCGATGGAGGAAAAAAACGATCAATTTCATCAATCATTTGATGGTCAGCAATAGGGCTGAACAATTAATCGAAATTTTATCGAAATCGCAATATGGCCTACTGCAATTTTCAAATCGCAGGAGGCGCAATATTTGTTAAAAGCGAAATGTGTCAAAATACCATTTTAAATTAAATATTGTCGTGTTGCAGAGATGTCCTGGCCTACACATCGTATTCTACAGACTTAAGAAAACATCTTTGTTTGGTACAGATCCCCGCAAAAATCACGCCATAATCATTTTAATACGTTTTTCAATGAAAATGAGAATAATGATGTAAAAATGATCATTCCCTCTAATATCACAAATCATATCGCAATTGCAATATCAGTCAAAATAATCGCAATTAGATATTTTTTCAAAATCGTTCAGCCCTAGTCAGCAACTGATAATTGGGGTTTTTTACAGTGAATCACCTTCAACACTGGCAGGTGGATTTCAAAACTCACCTGCCACTCGCACTATTTTAATTTTACCAGCCAAATATGATTTTTAAAACAACTACCAACCTCCAGATAATAGTTTGGGTGCCTGCCAGAGACTTCATTATTCATCCCCATAGGACAAAGTTATGTTGAATGTTTATATTGAACAGTATATTATTATCATATTGAAGCAGTGTTTAGGTTGAACTCGTACTCTCCCCATCGTCCGCTCTCAAAGTGTGTCCAATCACGCAAAAGTGCTGCAGCGCTCAGCAGGACAGGGTGGAAATTGGAAAAGGGAGAATGTTTCTGAGCCACTATGACAGTCTGTCTAATCTAGGTCAGCCGGCTCCTTATCAGCCAGGATTTGGGTGCAGATCAGGGTCAACTCCTACTGTACTTTCATTTGCAGAGGCAAGAGTCAAGAGGGCAGCAGCACAAAATGGCACTGCCAGAGAGACTTATTTGAAGTATATGTATGTGTGATAATGACAATATTTGCTAAGAAGATGAATTATGAACAACAGTGAAAATAGATAGTAGTCTTTCTTGTTTCTTCCCTGTTTTTATCCTTACGCAATTCAATTCAATTTAAGGTGCTATATTGGCATGAAACACTGAAGTACAAATTCAAATTCAAATGACAGTAATCAAACTGTCAATGAACAATAAATATACAATTGATGTGTCATTAAATTAGTAAATACAACAATGAACAGTCAACCGATTTATCTAAATACATACATTTTACATTCTCAAACAGTGTTGGTCGAGGCAAAGTACGTTTCAGATCGTTCATATGTGGATCAAAGTCCCATGTAGGTATCAAGACGGGAATATAAGTGTTTCTGATTTCACAGATAATATCTCACTTGATGATCACACAGAAAATAACCCCTTGTTTTAATGTATGTAGACGACTGTCTGCTCTATTATTGAAATGACGGGGTGGACTGCCCCACTTCAGTCAGCCTAACAGGATCTCATTTCTACTGGCTTCAATAGAGATTTTTAGAGTCACTTGGTCTAGATGCTGTTTCAGAGGCTTCTCCACTCAATAGAGACATATTTCTGGGGGACACGGTGCATGCTTGTATGTGTGCACCCTGGGAAAGGGGTTCCCAAAGTTTTTCATGTCGAG
>NC_136019.1:6303477-6353477 GCF_048128805.1 Centroberyx gerrardi | reverse complement strand
GTGACTGCTTCCTCTAGTCATTTTTCCTCCCTCACCACTGCTGTGTGAGCACTGCAGAGTGAGTCCTAATAAGTGACTGGAAAACATAGGACTGGAAATGTTCTGTCCTGTCCTGGACTTGACCTTTGACCTGTGACCTCCCCGCAGGAAGGCAAACAAAAAGACAAGAGACAAGAAAAGAGAATTTCCCGACAATTTCCCTAGTTTAAGAAAGTACGGCATTATTACGCTGTTAAATTAAAACAATAAACATGTCGCTTATTCACCACAGTGTCATAAACCATCCTGAGAGATTAATTTAAGTGTTTGAGTCATGGCAGAGATGGACGTGCTGCATTTTGATAGCAGTGGGCCGTCACTTGGGCTTTGTTTGGCCCTAGGTCAACTTTACACTCCTGTCACTTGTGATTCATATTGTTCCTCCTCAGTAGCTGTTGGCTAATGAGCACCAACTATTACAGTCTAACAAACACTGTGTGTGTGTGTGTGTGTGTGTGTGTGTGTGTGTTTTAGGGCTTTAGGGCTAAAAAATATACCATTCAGTTTGGTAGATCCATTTTATCTATTCAGTCCTTTAATTAATCTGTAAAATGAGTGAAGATGCCCTTTGCTAATTGGTTAGAGGCAGTTTTTAACCTTTGTCTGTTGACTTGAGCATGTGCGTTTTCAACAACTTAAACACTTATTCAGTTGCACACATTCACACCTGGGAGCTTCCCATTTCAACCATAGTCTTCCACTGTGGGAGACGGAGAACCTCCACTGCAGCAATTTGTGTTTTGCTCAAGGGCAGTGGTAATTGTTTATATAATATAATAATATAATATTTTCCCAGCCGGTCCACGATTCAAACTGACAACCTTCGATATAAAACGCGCATCTCTAACTTCTAGACTACCACCATCCAAATTTAGGCTTCTCTCAAAACATTATATATATATCTATGGGGGAATATGTTACTTGAAATGAATCACTGACTCTATATGCTCTTTCCAAACTACTTTTCGTTTCATTTTGCTGGACTATATGTGCCACTTTTCCATATTTCATATTGGAACAACGCTTTTGAAACATTTGCTTTGACTTGGCGCTGACTTTTCTTTGTCTTTCCTCCCTCAGCGTTTCATCCAGTACCTGGCCTCCAGAAACACTCTGTTTAACCTGAACAACTTCCTGGATAAGGGAGCTCTGCAAGGTAAAGCACGCCTGCATGAACACACACACACACACACACACACACACACACACACACACATTATACACACACACACCCTCAAAAGTTCTGTGCAAATAATTCACAGCATTTGTTTCTGGAGGAGCAGATGGGCAGGATTTGTCGTAGGACAATACACTGAGTACCAGAATGTTTTAGACAATCACAGGAAAATATTTGAAAGTAAAAATTGGTAAACTTTTCTGGGATTGATGACTTGCCTGACACTAGCCAAATGGTTCTGATGCATTCCACACATCCATCTGGTAATATATAATACAAAAATATTTAAGAGAAACTGTTTTTAAATGTAATGGAATGTACATATGCATAAAAGAAATGAAATTTAATACTAGGGATGGGACGATACATCGAAATTCAATATATCGCAATACAAAAATGTGACAATACGTATTGTGGGGCAGAAACATGAATGGTGATATTAGCTGCATTTTATTCTGCAGTAGTCCATCACAATTTCACAAGCTCTCCATCCAAATTCAATTATTTGCACTTTGTAATGACATTTTTAAATTGTTCTATTCTAATTCTAGCGAGCCAGTGTCATCGCTAGGAAGATCTGTGTCTCAGAAATAAACATAATTCTGCACAGTCGGACTTTGTTGTCATTTAACTTTTATTTATTATATCATATCATGGTTGTATTGAATCGTGAACCCCATATCGTGTATTGAATCGAATCGTGAGATAAGCAGGTCGTCCCATCCCTATTTAATACAAATGGTAAGAATCTTTTGCAATTACTAGGCTCAAATCTGACACACACACACACACAGGCTTACTCACACACCCTCAGTTGTGTCAGAGTATTGACTCTGTTCCGACTCGCTCCTCTCTCTCCAGGTTACGACATGTCGACCTTCATCAGGCGGTACAGCCGCTACCTGAACGAGAAGGCCATGTCCTACAGACTGGTGGCTGTGGACTTCACCAAGATGAAGAGGGGGTAGGGGGACCACACACACACACACACACACACACACACACACACACACACACATACACACACACACTCATAATGTCACGCCCTGTCACACAACAGGAGCCAGTGTTTATCTTTGGCTCTAGACTGAGAGAGCAGTAAGTGTAATACTGTGTAAAGATTTTTCATGCACCACAGGAAACGTTGTATTTAGATTTAGACGTTTTTTATGTTTAGCTGGTGGCGAGCATTTGCCAAGTCTGGACAAATATTTGTGTTTCCATCAGCTGGGTCGAAGCAAATAAATAATCTTCCCGAATGTGGAACTAAAAACGCACCCATGAGAAAAAATTGTGTTGCGAGTCTTTTAAAGACCCCATGAAATGGCATCTTTACTTCCTTGATTTGGTGTATGAAACAGGATGATGGGGCGGGACATAACGCAGTGAGGGGTCATTCAAAAATCTGTAGTGATTTTATTGGTTGGAATTTATATTTACGCCTCCTGGTGCAGCATGAGGTCACCATGGAAGATAATCTATTTTTTTTTGGAAGTAAAAGTAATGGGAGTTCATTTCATGGGGACTTTAAGAATTGATTAGTATTAGGCAAGTTGTTATTGTTCTTCAGTGTCCTTTAGTGGCCTTGTGTCCTGCTGTCTAATGGTCCAACAGCCACAGTGGAGACTCACACATGGGAGTGACAGCGGGTCCGACATTTCTGGGAAGTCGTTGTGGACAGACAGTTTACAGACAACATTTCGGAACGTCCCGAGCCACTTTTGAACTCTTGTGCAATGAGATTGAACCCGTTATCAGGCTGATCCCGCCGAGCCGACCTCATTATTTACTTGACAAAGCCTTTCGATCAGCATTTGTTGCATAATCGCCTTATCAACAAAACACAAATTTCAACCCAAGCGAGCGTGGAAACTTTTTTGCAATACTGAGGAAATTGTAGCCTTTCATTCTTATTTCTTTCTTCATAATTTGCATGAAAATGTCCCTCCACAAGCTGCCCTCTCCAGTTGTGTTAGTTTTGTTTGTTGCTGTTTTGTCTGTTTCAGAATTGACGGTGTGATGCGTACTATGAACATAGAGAAGCTGATCAAGACCCTGCCCATCATTCAGAACCAGCTGGACGCTCTGCTGGACTTCCAGGTAACACCCCTGTCTGTGTGTGTGTGTGTGTGTGTGTCAAAGTTGGGGTCGATTCAGTTTCAACTCAAAATGTAAATTGAAACAACAGTTCACAAAGAAATGACATAGCCTCCATTCTCAAGAATGTTTTCAAAGATTGGGTATAAGAACCTTATTATGGCTAAAGATTCCCAGTGTTTGGATTTGTGTGTGCGCTTGTGTGTGTGTGTGTGTGTGTGTGTGTGTGTGTGTGTGTGTGTGTACAAGAAAAGAAGGAGGGGGATTTGGTGGGGAACTGCTGAAATTGGTGGGTGCATTGTGGTTTGTGCCAGCCAGCTTCAAAGAGCGATAAAAATGGATGGTGAAGTTTCTCATTGGAATGTATGTGTATATATGTGTGTGTGTGTGTGTGTGCGTTTGTGTTTTTTCCACAGAAACTAAACTGAGAGTTGCTAGGTGTGTGTTGATGTGCTTGCTTCATACCGGAGGGGGGGGGGGGGGGATTTGGAAAGAGATGTTTGTGCATATTTGAAAGAGATGTTTTTGTGAAAAGACGGTGAAAGCTTTGGAGAGAAGTGATAGAGATGTCTCCCTTGCCTCCACACACACACACACACACACACACACACACACACACTCACTTTCTCACTCTCTCTCTCTCTCTCTTTCCCTCTCTCTCTGTCTCCTCTCGTTTTTCCAGGCCAACCCTAACGAGCTGACCAATGGCGTGATCAACTCAGCCTTCATGTTGCTCTTCAAAGACTCCATAAGGCTGTTTGCTGCTTACAATGAAGGGGTCATCAACCTCCTGGGTAACACACACACACACACACACACACACTCTCACACGCCTGTACACACACACACACTTGTGAATACACACATGCTGCCTGCAGTGACTGCAACCAACTGACGCACACTGTCCTAGATGTGTAAGATGAGGCGTAAGTAGGATTACAGTTTGTCTTGGATGCACACACACACACTCATGTCCAGGAAGTATCTAAACACACACACAACAGCAGGACAGACACACACACACACACACACACATATGTGCGCACAGTCTGGTTGTCAGCAGTACAAGTCGTTTCTGACAGGCTGTCAGGTAGCTGCTAAGCGGTTCTGTCTCCACTCTATCATGCACTAATTGTTCCTCCCTCCTCTCTCCTTCCTTCCTTCCTTTCTTCCTCCCTCCTTCCTTCCTTTACCTCTGCCTCCCTCTCCTCTCCTTCATTCCCATCCTCTCTCCCGGCCTTTTGACTCTTCTTCTACTGTCTTTATTTCTCTTTCTGTCTGCCTCCCTTCCCTCCCTCTTCTTCTTCTTCTTCTTCTTCTTCTTCTTCCTCCTCCTGTCTTTCTGTCTGTAGAGAAATACTTTGACATGAAGAAGAACCAGTGTAAAGATGCTCTGGACATCTACAAGAAATTCCTTTACAGGATGACCAAGCTCTCCGAGTTCCTCAAAGTGGCCGAGGTACACACACACACACACACACACACACACACACACACCAGGGATGCGATTTTTCTGTGGTTTTGTTTTTCCCCCCCAGAATTTATTTTTTAGGACACACAGCTCCCGTTAATTTCTGATCACCTTTTTCCCGCTTTTCGCATAATTTCTCGTGTTCCTGATCACCTCCCTTAAACACACACACATACACAACTCACTTAAATGCAGACACTCAAAGACCAGTTTAATAATGGATATATACTTATATATTTCTCACATTGCCACGTTTTCTCACTGCTACTGTACTGTGTGTAGCCGATTTCCCCTGCTGACGACGCTACACACAAAGACTAGACAAGAATACCTGACTTACCCTCACTGCCCCACATTTTGCCGTGCAAACACACACACACACACACACAAACACACACACCCGAAATAACCCTAAGATGGAGGATGTGGTTAGGCGCTCTGTTAGCTCCCTCTCCCTCCGTTCCCACACTCCTCCATCTAATCCTTTCTTCTCCCTTTCTCTTCCCTCTCTTCCTGACAAAGATGGATACTCATGTGCCTCTCCTTCGCCCAGTGCCCACAGATCATCCCTCTTTCCTGCCCTCTCCTCTCCCCCTCCTTTATTTATTTATTTATTTTTTTTTTCCAGCAGACTTGGAACACAGTGAGAGTCAGCTGCTGTATCTCCAGAAGCAGCGGCACACTGCTGGTTCTGGCTCTTGCTTTAACACGCATTCACACAGATGATCCCAATGAAATTCCTTTTGTCTTTTTTAATTAGGTTTTAAGGAGCTCCCCGGACAATTAAAGGGTTTGTTTCCCAGATACAATTAAAAAAGAACTGTGCTCAATTTAAGAAAGTAGATACATTGAGTGTACAAAATAGTAGACACAACTTCCTAATGATCAGTTGCAGCCTTCTTTTTCACAAGCCATTTCTCAATTGTGTCAAGGCTTCAGAATCCTTACTTAAAGCATAACTCCAGCCATTTTTTAGCCTATTTTCACACCATTTTCCATCATACCAATCGGTTCGGAAAGAAATCTTGTCAATTGCTTCACTATAGAGTTACTTAGGTCTTTCCAGTTCCAATGGACTCTCCAAAATCAACCCCGAAAGCACCCAAAGCATGACATATTGATCCTCACTCTGTAATGAGACCTGTCTCTATTTAGTATTCAGTTTATCCACAACTTTCACTGTTTATTTTGCTCTACTTTTACGCAGCAGCACATGTAAACACAGGCGCGAAGAAAGCAAGGAATTGCTAAAATAATGGCCAAGGTAGCATCAAAATTGTATGAGAAGGACGTGACTCTAGATAATTTACATTTTTTAATCGATGTCTCATTACAGAGCGAGTAATCAATATGCTGAAAAAGACATGCTTGGGTGCTTTAGGGGTTGATTTTTGTCAGTTGGCCCAATAGGAATACCGCAGAGCAGCATGTAAGTGGCTCTATAGGGACGCAGTTGCTGAGATTTTCGTCAGAATCATCGGTGAAAGATGGAAAAATAGAGTACAGGTTGAAAGTTGCTGCAGTTCTGCTTTGACCTCTTTCTCCTGCTTCAACTGTATCTTCCCTCTATGGCCCGAAGTGGGTTTAATAGTTGAAATCAATAAGGTGAATTGTACATTTCACCTGGATTTACCTGGTCTGGTCTATTTCAGGCCATGGAAAGGCTAGTTGTAATATTTTGTACACTCAGTCTGTAATATTCCTATGATATCTGGCAGCCTAAGTATTAATAAATCCAAATAACTCTCTCCCAAAGCCAGGAGGCGGAGAACCAGGTATCTATAACGGCATGTGGGGAGCTCCCATCCACTGTTCAATATGTGCTGTTGATAAAGTTTTGAAGCAAAAGCAAGTTGATGTTGATGCTCGTTCAGTTGTCCAGGTCAAATGTTCTTTATCTGTGTCCCAACAAGTCAACATGTTCACACAAACGCTATCTGTGTAAGTTTCAAATCTATTTTTTCTGAGGTGATTTTTTTTTTCTTTAAATGTGTTTTTATGTAACAAATATCAGTGTCGGCACATCACCATCCATCAGTCGCCATGCCCACTCGCCCTCATTGGTCAGACACATTAATCAGCGTGCAATCATCACCGTCATTCAGCGTGAGGATTGGCTGCTTTATCAGCCAATCGAGATGCCCGGAGGGTCCTGTCCGAAAGTTTTTCTTGTTTATTTCTGTTGTCGTTTATGTTGACACTGCCACTGCATGAAGTAATGATTCCCTTCTTTTTGTTTTCTTTCTTTTCTCATTCTTTTTTTTTCCTAATGGATCCTGCCCCTCTTCTTTTTTATTTTTTTATTTATTTTTTCTCCATTTTGCCCCACTTCCCTTTCCCCCCTTTTTTTTATTTTGTTTTTTTATTTTTTATTTGTGACGACAGCAAGTTGGAATAGATCAGGGTGACATCCCAGATCTCTCACAGGTCAGTGTACATCTCACCTCTCACTCTCACTCTCTCTCTTTCTCTCTCTTCTTCTCTCACTCTCATATAGTCTTTCTTTCTATCTATCTATCTTGCTTTCTCCCTTTCTCCCTCTCTCTCTCTGCCTTTCTTGCAACACTACATGTGCTTTCATCGCTCCATCCATCCTCTTACCCATCGACTCGTTCCTCGCCTCACTCATCCATATAGCTGTGTTCTGCCCTTTACCATTTGTTCACTAATTCTCTCTCTCTCTCTCTTCCTCTCTTCCTGCTCTCTCTCTTTCACTCTCCCCTACCCCACCGCCCATTTTATTTGAAACAAGCCATCTCGTCTAACCTGATCTTACTGTTCGAGTCTAGGCAACTCCCCTCTGGTTTGATTGATTTTGCTCTCCTGCTTTCTCTTTCACTTCTTAATGCTTGTTATGGATCCAACACAGGCTGCGGTGTTGAAGTGCGTCTGCTTAAACACTGCGCCGTCAGCAGGCTTAACATAGGTTTCACCAAGTGGATTTGAAACCCTAACATTCGAAGGCTATGAGCTTTAGACCTTGGGTATACTACAATAATAATGATAATTATAACAACAAAGGGCTTGAAAGGCAAGATAGCGTTGCTGCGGGGAGATAGACTGCATGATTTCGTGAAATTGTCAAGGATAAAGTTGCCCTTCTTCGTAGCCTAATTTTGAATTCAAGGGAATCGCTGGAGAAAAAGCACTGAAGCGTGGTTTTCAGCCTTCTAATATTTTTGTGGGAGGACTTAATAGAGACTGTGGGCATCCCCGGTTAGGCTGTCACACATGAATTTAGAAATGAGGCTGAGCAGCAGAAAGATTTTATAATTGAAGCCTTCAGACAAAGAGCCCACATAAAAATTCAGTTTAAAACTCGGATGATTTATACTGTCAGATTGCGAAAGACTGTTTGTTCGAGTGCTCTGTGTGTTCACAGTTAAAGAAAGCAGAGGTTGTGTCCTTTTCAGATGAAGTGTGATGACGATGTTTGACCATATCACCGTCGAGTGCTATAGATTTACTAAAGATTTCTGCTTAAATTCTTCCCATCTTCTACAAAGTCAAACAAAGTAATCAAACTAAAGGTACAATGCTGAAAACATAGAATGCATGTTGTCCAGCTACAATTCACTTTCAAATTGCATTACAAACAGTGAATTTCAGTATCGTAGCATCCAATATCTCATTCAGAATTCAAAATAACTCTTTCCTTCTTTCCCACACCTTATAAATATATTGTGCAGTGTCAAAGTCTTAGTTTCTAAACACATATTAAACGTAATTCTCAAATCATTACATAAAGGGCCAATAAAACATGAAGTGAATTTCATTTTCAATCTCATTTAAGCTGCAGAGTGAACATAGTCGCTCTTCCTCTGTGGTGTTATTGTATCGTCTAGTGTCAATAGCGAGGGGTAATGTACCTGATCTCAACTGTGCACATAATGATCTTTTACCTTTCGTTAGATTGTGAGTTAACACACTGACGATGAAAACTTGGCATCTCTGGTGCTTAACTACATCCAAGAAACTCAGAAATCAGACACTCACACAGCCGGGAGGTTCTCCGGCTGCAGTGGGATGTGGACTTGCTCATGCATTAGCGAGGCTTCGACTTGACAGCATGTGGATCGACTGTGATTGGGCGTGGGTGTTGAACTCATCGTAAAACTGCACAGTTCACTGTAGCGGTTAAATAGAGGTTCTCTCTCTCTTCTCCCTCCTCTGTCACAGACAACAAAAGGATCATACATTGTAGGTGGTGGGTTGCATACTGCATTGCTCACCCCCCCCCCCCCCCCCCTCCCCTCCAACCCCCCCTCCCCTCCACCTCCTCCTCCTCCTGCATGAGCATCATACTTGCTCATAATATGTGTATGTTTAGCCTCACACACTCACAGGCATGCTCTCACACACTGATAGTGCTCTTTTTTTTTTTCCCAGTGTGGAGTCAATGGCCTTAGTCATAGCTGCTTTGATATGGTGTTGACTCACTATGATATGTGTGTGTGTGTCTTGGTGTTGTGGCCTCAGATGGCTCGTTTGTAGCTCTCTCACACACACACACACACACACACATAGAGCTACACACACAAGAGCTGTGGCATGACGAGCAAAAGGCCATGAAACCTCATGAATAGAAAATGAGTCTTCACCCCTCCTCCCTCCTCCCCTCCGTCTTCATCTACATGAAAGAATCCCTGCTTTGGCTTTTGACTCGCTCATTTAAATTCCATCTGCCCCCCCCCCCCTCCCTTTTAGATGTTGTTTATTTCATCTCTGTCTTGCACGCCGTCATCGCTTTAACGTATTTGGCGGAGGTGCTTTCATAGTGAATGACCTGAACGTTGCTGTGTGATCATTATGAGAGGAAGAACATGAGCTCTGTAGAGAGAAGAAAGGGGGAGAGTTTGGATTCTCCCCTTTCTTGATCTTTCTGTGATGTCTTGTCTCTCTCTCTCCGCGTCTCCGTGGCTTTTAAAGTTAGTGCTGTCACTATGGGAACGTCTTTAGATTCGAGGAAGATAGGCTCACGAGTCGTCAGCGTGACAAGAGGTAGGGAGTCAAGAGACGAGGAGGAGAGGCAGGCACCCCGCTGTGCGCGTGTGTGTGCGTGTGTGTGTGTCAGAGCTAATATTGACTAGGTAGACACAAGCTCTTCTAGACACCCATTCAGACCCAGTGACAGTTAAAGAAGGTCTCTTTCTCTCTGTGAGTCTCTGTTTCTTTAACAACTAGGCAACAATTTGGCAAGAAACCACCAGCCAGCCAGCCACAAAGAACACAGAAGCCAAAACACTCCCAAATGCTCTGTGTGTGTGTGTGTGTGTGTGTGTGTGTGTGTGTGTGTGTGTGTGTGTGTGTGTGTGTGTCTGCCTGCACTCTCTCTGACAGAGCACACTCACATTCCTGTGGACGGAGAGAAAGACATGACGTTGTCATATTTTCACATTGGAAGAATTTCCTCTCCTCTCTCCCCAGCCAGCTGAAATAAGCTTCAAACATCAGTAGAGAGCTGAACTATTCCTTCTTCTCTGTGTTAAATCAGTAGAATTGCGTAAGCCAGCCACTTATTGTACACTCAGGCAGCCATAGCACTCACACTTCCCCGCTGTTTCCCATGGTTTCAGAGCAGGAATGACGCACCTTACGACCACGGAGGACGCCGCGCTGCGCAATGCGAACATTTGAAGCTGAATTTTCGATTGCGACCGGATTGTGTTTTCTGTAGTTGCGTAGCAGCGATCCCCAGGTAGTCTTGCTCACTAGCTTGCGCCTCACATTTTCAACGCCTCCTGCCTGATCGCTGCCTTATGGCCACTTCTGTAGATAACCATATCGAGACGACTGCCAAACTGTCACATTTCCTTGGCAACGAGGCATCGGCAACTGTATCAACACTTTCCTTATGTCAGCTCATGAGTTGTTTACTCCTCCAAATCGTGACTCTGTATCAAATCGATAAACCTTGACGTTATAACAAGGAGCATTATGGAGAGACTGAGAGAGAGGACAAGAGATGAAGAGAAACTAAACGATTGAGTATCTCTTTTATCACCAATGCAATAAGTGTGTAGGAATTTGTCTTTATGACACCGGTGCAGAGACATATTGACAAGTGGAGAGTTACACACAGTGCCTTCTGGCACTCGATGGCAGGACCTTACAGTGCGAAGGGACACTGAAAGATATGCGGGCCAAAGAAGGCAAAGGGAAGTAGAAAGGTAAAACGAAAAGAAAGAATAAAGAAATAGTAGGCTCATGTGAAGTCTGGAGAATATGCCTGTGGCGCGACCTCTCCTCTGCTCTCCACCTTTTCCTCGTTCTTTGTTTTCCAACCTCCTCCTTTGTTCTCTCTCTTCTTTGAGTCTCCAGCGTTGAGTGTTTGCTGCATGTTGCCATGGCTATTCTTGGAGCCTGATGCACTCTGTTACCTTCCTGTGAGACCAACTAACTCTGCTAACTCTGGGTGCTGTGTGTGTGTGTGTGTGTGTGTGTGTGTGAGTGTGTGTGTGTTACTGTATGTGTGGGCAGGTCTTTTTTGTGCATATGAGAGAGAGAGAATGGTTTAAAAAGCTGAAGGAATACTGTTCAGTTGCTTACTCTCTCTCTCTCCCTCTCCCTCTCCCTCTCCCTCTCTCTCTCTTTCTTTCTCTCTCTCTCTCTCTCTCTCTCTCTCTCTCTCTCTCTCTCTCTCTCTTTCTCTCTCTCTCCCAGGCCCCCAGCAGTCTCCTGGAGGCTTTAGAGCAGCACCTGGCCTCTCTGGAGGGCAAGAAGACCAAGGAGTTGAATGCAGACACCAGGTTAGACGTCTCATTGGACCGCTGGTTACATCAGGGTTTCTTTTAACTTTTTAAGCCCGAGACCCAAAAGAGAAAAGGAGTTGCTTAGTCTATCTTAGTGTGTTTCAAAGTTGGCCTCAGAGATTAAAATTGATCTGAAAATCGACATCAGTTTTGAGTTGTGACGGGGTAAAAATAAATATAAAAATTTGGATCCCTTGAGAAATTAATTGGCATAGTCTTTATTCTGTTTTGTCTGGGGACACAGCTTAGTTTAGACTAGGGATGGGATGATATGCTTATCTCACGATTCGATATGTGATATGGGGTTCATGATTCGATAAAACCACGATACTATGTAGTAAATAAAAGTTCAGTGGCAACATTATGACTGTGCAGAATTATGTTTATTTCTGAGCCACAGATCTTTCCAGCGATGGCATTGGCTCGCTAGAATGCAAACAACAATGTTAAAATGACATTACAAAAGTGAAAATAATATCATTTGGATGGAGAGCTTGTGAAATTGTGATGGACAAGCTGTCTCATTTGTGAGTTTGCAAGTTAATATCACGATTCACTTTTCAGCCCCATGTTGCGTATCGTCACATTTTTGTATTGTGATATATTGAATTTCGATATATCATCCCGTCGCTACAAGTGACCATTGCAGAAAGGTGATTTCAATAGGAACTCTATTCAGTCTAATTCTCTGTCCTCGTCTCCTGTGGTGCAGAGCGTCCACCCTGTCCAGCGCCGTGTCGTCTCTCTCCTCCACCGGCATGTCCTTCAGCCGCATGGACGAGAAGGAGAGGCAGCAGGCCCTGGAGGAGGAGCAGGCCAGACTGCAGGCTCTGAAGGTAACAACTCTTACACCTTTATACCTCGACACCACTGGGTCACACTGCGGGCTTCACAGTCATGTTGAACTTTGGTAGTACCTTGGGTTGTGTTGCTTCCTGCAGGATAAAACCCCAAAGTCAGCGATTCTCTGTTATCTGTTGCTCCGGTAGAGGAGACTGGAGAATTGTGTTTTTTTACTCTCTCCATTCACTGCCATTGTATGGAGGGACAAGTCTGGAAATCACACTTCTAGCCCTTCTAGCTGTAGCTCTGGCTAGTTACGTTTTCGTCGTATCGTGTGATATTACAGCTAGTAAACAAAGTCTCTCCTATAAATGAGTTAAAAGAAATTTACTTACTGACTATCATCTTAATACTGAAAGGTTTTATGATGGTTGATCAACATGATGTTGGTGATAATTATTATCATATGGCTCATGATTTCAGTTTTTCCTCAACATTTCAGTGTGACTTTATATCATCCAGTCACTCCAGGATGCGTTAAGCGACCGGTCTGGATGCACAAAATTCAGATTTTACTCACATTGCTGTCGCATCTTCCAAACCAGAAATGGAAGTGGTCAGACTCACATTTTCTAAAATTGTCACAATCCAGCCACAATGAGCACACAAGTAATATAAAGAGATGGTGAGGGACAGTGGGAAAAAGTAATGCAGGGAATGAAAGTAATCCACCACAGATTCAAATAAATACAGGCAAAGGAGATGCATAACAGCCATTTTCAGGCCCAGTGTGGATATACAGAGATAATGTAAATAATGATCTAAAATGATCTGAACTTAAGAATCACATCACAGGTCAAAATGACAAGTGTAACTATAGTTATTGTCGTAGATTTTGACCCATATTACAACTGTGCTAGTAGGGAGAGAATAAACAGCAAACCTGCAGCAGCAACATAACACTTGAGCTAAGATGCATGGCACAAAACGCCAATAAAAATTTTTCAAAACGCTCCACCTTGCTGCGCTTTAGAAGTCAGACTGTGTGCTGAGGATTGCTGATAGATTGCCCAGCAACTTTGCTGTTTGGTGAGTTCAACTCTAGTTGAGGATAAAGGCCAGGAGTCTCGCTGGCAAGCCGAGCAATAGAAAAGTCAAGTGTAAAATGTGTTGACATTTCTTGCTCCGGCCCTGGGAGCCCTGCCTTACAGCAAACTGTAATTGAGTAAGAGCACTGAGGCTGGAAAACTGGCACAGGGGGGCTCAGTGTGAAGGTGTGTGTGTGTGTGTGTGTGTATGTTAAGCATGCTTACATCCTGGCAGAGTAGATACAGTATGCGTCTGGTGGTGTTGCCAGTATTTCTCTGCTTTCTGGTGGATGTGTGTGTATGTGTGTGTGTGTGTCTAGCACATGTACATCCTGGCAGAATAGCCGCAGTATGTGCTGCCAGTGTTTTTCTGTGTGTGTTTGTTCGTGTGTGCGCGGGTGATTGCATTAAGCACGCTGTTTACTCTGTGCCCTTGGTTGCCCCGTTTCTGCCAAGGTCCGCTGATTACCTTTGGGTTTAGTGAGAAAGGAGAGGGAAGATGAAGTGAGAGAGAGAAAATAAGAGAGTAAAAGAGAGAGTGGGAGGAACAGAGGGAGAAATAGAGAAGTGGAGAGAGAGAGAGAGACTGCCGGGGTTACAGAGGTCGTACAAATACTAGTCCAGCTGTCTGCGCGCTCTGGAGTCCATACGGGTCCAACACACACACACACACACACACACACACACACACACACATGCACGCACGTACAAAAACACTACCACACAGAGCTACTGTCCAGCTGGGGCCTCAGCCCAAACAATAACAGCAGTTCCCATTTGTTCCTAGCTACACTGTCTGAATATAAATGAAGGCGATTCGGCCAGGATCGGCCCGGTGCAGCGGGAGACTCCGGTTATTAAGCTGCTCAAAGTCAGAATTCCTGCACAGGTCCGGGAAAAGGTTGGAAAGTGAATTCGATCATTTCCATTTCTAGAAGTTCTGAGAATTGCTCTAATATCTGTGTGTTCCTGTGTATCTGTAACACTTTCAGAAGCAGCAGTTTCATTCCCGTTGGGGCCACCCATACTAAAAGGTGCTTTGGATACACTTGTCTACCAAACAGTACATGTTCCGAAATAGGAAGGAAGTTGTTCTTTCCCAATACATGTTCCCACATGATAAGATAAGATGAAACTTTATTGATCCCTGTGGAAAATGAGGTCATCGCGGCAGTAAAAGTAATAGGATTCAGCCGGGGGGGAAAAGACAAATGGTATACAAGCACAAGAATCCACTATAAAATAAGCAATAAAATAGAGAATAATCAATTGTGGGGTGGTATAAACATAGGATGCTGACAAGTTGGACATGTTAAATAGACTGTAGAGTATAGGTGGGAAATGAGGGGAAGGAGTATGGATTACTTACATACTGTAGGTGACATTTATGTGGTTTTAGACCCACTGTCATTTCACATTATTGCAGTATTTTTTGTTGTAAAGAATAAGCTTCAGCCATAGAGTGATACAGCCTAGTTGAAACATCAGTAAGGCTTCACAAACTCCTGGCTAAATCCCCGTGAATCAACTAAAGACTCCACTGGCTCAAAATGTAAAAAAAACGTATTGCTGGTTCCTCTTTGACTTCATTTAATTTTAGCTGTAGCAGTGGCTGGACTTTGCTGACGTTTGTATAGCTGTCGCTGGAGAGAACCGCACCGTGCGTTTTTAGTTCCACCTGGGTCTCAGCAGGCCAAACACCGTTTCCTGCTGATTCTTAGCGTTTGTTTTAAATCTGCATGGAGTTTGAGGCGGGTGGGATCTACAGAATCAGGGCAATTCAGATGGCGTCAGGTGAGCTGTCAAGTCACTGAGAAGTACACTAAGTTGTTTAAAGTGTTCTCCTGGGATTGTTTAAACTTACTGTCTCTCACTATATTGTTCTGCATGGTTAACCCCACCCCCCACCCCCATCTGGCACCTTAGCACGCTAAAACAAACAATAAAACATGTTTGCAAATCTCAGGCCTGGTTCTCAGACTTTAATCTCAGGCCAACAAACCATCTGAAGAGAGAAACACAAACTTGTTCTTTTTATGTTCTTGTTGATAATCGCGTGGGATTTGGCAAAACTGCATCTCACAATCCAACTCTGAAATGCTTGACATGGATCTCTAAGCAACACGACTCAAGAGGAATCGAGGGCTCTTGACAGGAGAGGTGTTTAACCTGAGGGCCGTGACACAGAGCCGCCGATGTTCAACAGGCTTCATGAATGTCATTTCTCCTCACAAAGAAGCGTTTCCCTCTGAAGATTGTTTTCTTTGTGGTGTGAGAATATGTTTCTGTGTGTTTGTGTTTGCCTTTGTTCGCACCTGTGTGTGTGTGTCTTGGAGTGTGTGAGAGAATGTGTTTTCAGTTAACATGGATTTAGGAGTTTACTGGAAACAAAACTCCTATTCATTTCCAGTGGGAAATGACTGTTTACCGCTCTCTTCCTGCTTTTCTTATGTTCATAATCACATTTGTGGTGTGTGTGTGTGTGTGTGTGGGTGGGTGTCGTTCAGGACCAGCGCCTGAAGGAGATCGGCATGCAGACTCCGCCCTCTGCCTCCCCCAGCAGCCAATCGATAGGCAGCGCCAACAACAACCACATCACACACACCCCGGAGTTGTTCACCTCCACACCGTCTACCAACAGGTACACACACACACACACTTTGACAATTGAATGAGATGAGAGCCCACCATTGGAAAGAGTGACACCTACTCTTAGAATATTATTGATGATATATATAAATAAAAAAAGTGGTACTTTTAAATATACTGTATGTCTGTAATTTCACCAAAGCAAATTCCTGTACATCGATTATACTTGTTGTTTGAAGTGATTCTAATTCTGGTACATTAATGATTACAGTAAGTCTGATAATCACAGCTGAATACACACACACACACACACACACACACACTCTAAATTCACTGTTCTTAACGGTTTTATTGCTCTGTGGAAGGTTTTACAGTCCTTTAGGAAGCATGGATTAGTCTTTATCTGTGACAAACGAACATTTTTACTGGTGGCTTAGCTATTTATGCTTGATTGATTAAATATTAATGCCTTGTCTCCCTGTCCTCCATCTGTCTTTCCATATTTCTCCATCCTGTTTCTTTTCATCTCTTTCTGACCTATTCACTCCTATTTCTTTTGCTTCCCTCACTCCTCTCTGTCTCTCACTCCATTCCTCTCCCTTATTCCTCCCTCCCTTCTTCACCCATCTCCTCTTCATCCCTCCTTTTCTCCCCGCGCCTTCCCTCTCTCTCTCTCTGTTCCCCTCTCCCTCATTTATTTATCTCTCCGTCCCGCTCTTTCCCACCTTCCCTTCCATCCATGTTCTTCGCTCTTCCCCTTACCCAACCTCCTCTTCTTCTGTCCTTTTCCGTCCCTTCTTTTCTCCCCTCTCCATCCCTCTCACTTGTATCTTCATCCTTGTTTTCTCCTCCTCCCTCCACCCATTTGCCATCCTTCCCTCCCTCCCTCCGTCTCTCTCACCAATCCCTCCCTCACTCTCTTTTCTCTCTCTCCCCCTCTCCTTGTCTCCATCCCATTGCTATCCCTCTGTCTCTCCATCCCTCCCTCCCTTCTCATCCCTCCTTCCCTTCTCTCTCTTTCTCTCTCTCTTTTCAGTATGCCCAATCTGAACAGTGACCTGTTTGATCTACAGCCGGCCTTCATCCCCGCTGTGCAGAGCACTCCCTCCATCTCCACCGCCAACAGTGCCTGGGGAGGTACGGACACACACACACACACACACACACACACACAACCGCATATAACACACATATACAGACGCATGTACACACCTAAGTGAATCAATTTTTCCTGAGCAAAAAGTCACTTTATAATTATTGAAAGAGTGTTGTGGCATTCCCAGGAAATATCCCCTCTAGCCATTCATTTACCTGTCCGCCCCTCCATCTATCAAGCCGTTCATTTGTTCTTTTTATGAATACCATCCATCCATCCATGCATCATTCGCCTTTTCTTTCCCCCAAAATTAATGTTGTGCGACTGTAGCGGGAGTCTTTGTGTAGAGAGAACGCCGGCCCGACAGTCTCACGTTCGGTAGCGCTGTACAGTATGCGCTGTCATTCTTAGGTAATGATTTTTAGCAACAGGGTTTAGCCATAAACAAGCGCTGTAACTGTGTGTTGACACTGTAATCAACTCAAGAAACCATTAATTTTTTTTTATGACTGGAGAAATGTCAGCCAACGTTCAGCCACCCCTCGCCTTGTTCCCTTGTTTGTCAGCATGGAAATTTGGCTGCAGAAGAAGTGTTGAGCGACATCGGCCAGGAAGAGACACTTAACATTGCGTACTAGCTTTGATATACAGTACATCCCACCTATTTCTGAAGAAAAAAACAAAAAGAGTCGAGATTACAGCTCGCTATCAGCTAGCTCAAATCGACCATAAAAAAGTAGCACAAAGATGCGGTTGGTAGCGCCGTGAACGCAGAGTAAGTATTATAGGCTTCATGACAGCGGATTAAACCAGAGCCGTTGATAAAGAGAGTTTGGCCCGGCTCCAGAGGCGGAGCGGCTTCTTTAAAGCTTAGATATCAGCCTTTCACACTATCAATGGCCCTGACACCGGATCAGATAGAACTGTCCCTTGTGCCATCCCAAAAATAGCACAAAGGATACTTACTTTAGTGAATGTCCAAGACTGTACTGCTGCCAGTTTTTATAAAATTCAGATATCGGGTTTTCAGTTGTTTCATCAATAACGCGCTCATTAAACACTTGCGAGATGGCGGGATCAAGGTGAGGTGTTAAGTTGGATAAGACACATTAGAGAAGAGTAAAGCTTGTAACTCTATTGGTATACCAGTTACTACATAAAGATATTATTGACTTCTTGGCCTTAATATGTTTTAACTATACGTGTATCTTCCATGTTTAAAGTCTCCATGAAATGAACTCCCATTACTTTTACTTTATAAATTTCTAACCAATAAAACCATCAGATTTTTTAACAGTCCCGCCCCTCCGCACCCCTCCGCACCCCTCCGCACCCCTCCCATCAAATAAAATCGTCTTTCTCTCCCTGACTCATATTCGATTGGTTTAGAACTGTTGAATGATCCCTTGCTGCGTTATGTCCCGCCCCCAACATCCTGTTTCAACAAGAAATGCATCAAATCAAGGAAGTAAAGAAGCCGTTTCATGGGGTCTTTAATGTTTATCAGCTGCGTTTATGAGATGTCACATACCTGACAAATTTCTCAAAATGGATATGCCGTAATATCTACAGTACGTCTATTAATGTTCATCATGGTGTACTGTTTATTTTCTCAAGTCAATTGTGTTGTACTGTCTTTTTTATGGACCCCAGGAAGACAAGTGTGCACTGAGGCGTCAAGCCCTAATCTCTAATGTAATGAAGAATAAAAAACAAAAGGTGCACGAGTGGAGTTCCTCGTGCGCGAGCTTTACTCTCTTCTAAATGCCCGACAATCCCAACAGCCTGCGTAGAATCCCAGGCTTCTCAGCGGCGGCCGTGGAGCCAACATGGCTGCGCGCTGAAGGCTGCAATGGATTAGTTTAACAGGAGGAGGCGTAATCATCACCAGAGGTTTAAAACGGTGTCAGACTGCGTTCATCTGAATCAGTTATGAATGTTTTACCTCCAGTTATTTGCCTTGTAAAAACGAGGACAGGTAAAACTAGTCCTAATGGAGAGGCCGCCTAGCCACTCCCATCTCTGTCGTTTTGAGATTACAGATTACATGCTTATCTTGTGCAAATTGGTCACTGACTTTACAGACGCCCTATGATAACAATTACATTTCACGTGTTGTCCTGACAACTTAAACGTCCGAATCGGGCTTTAACAAGTCGTATTTAACTGCATCCCTCAGGAATGGAGAGCCAGCCTCTGCAGCAGACGGCCGCAGCCATGTCTGTAGATTTTGATGCAGTGTTTGGGAATAAGGCCGCAGCCGGCAACAACGGCCTACAACCTGCAGCCCCCGGTAAAGCCGTCTCTGTCTGACTCTCCAGACAGAGCTAGACTCAAACTAAACCCTCTTTGGCTTTGCTCGCGGCACAGTCACAGTATTTGACTAACCCTCTGACTGCTGCAACAGCAACTTGTGGCTGCTCCTAACACTGGGTGGGCGTTTCTAGCTTTCTTATAGTCTCTAAAAATGACAGCAACTCTAACCCTAAAACGCAACCGCTTACAAACCAGAGTTTGGCGGGGTGGGGGGGGTCAGTTCACTTTTAATTCAGTCAAATCAGGAAGAGGAATTGCTTCGAAAAGTGAAATAATGCAAACCTGTTGGCGGGAGAAGAATGTCAAGTCCAATTTATTAACGCATACCCATACATAGAAATGAATGGCAGCAAATTGTCTGTTCTTTCTGGTTAGATTTTCAACTGATTGAATCAAAAGTTAACTGACCCCATCCCTGTTGTAAACTACTTTTCTGTGAGCAACTCCTCTTTCCATACTGGGTTCCTACGCAGATCTGCAAAGTCTTGAAAAAGTATCGACAATTTGATCTTTTCCAGGTCTTAAAAAGTTTGGGTCTTGTACGAAATGGTCTGGAGAAGTACTGTGGTTCCTGATACTCCTACCTGCACATTTTATGTAGCTGTAGACCCACTGTCATTTACATATGATACTTGTGAAGAATAATCATAGCAATAGGGGCTAATTGCCAGTGATATTGCCCATCCGCTATCGGTGTACATCATTTGAACACCAACCAAAATCTTCAAATGAAGGTCTGGAAAAAGTCTTGAATTTTGTATAAATGTGCAGGAACCCAGTCCACAGCTATACTTCAAGCTTTCCTTGTTGTGGTCTCCTGCCAGTTACGGTAACGGCTTTAGACCGATGGCTCTTAAGTGTTGCAGGTCTGGGACTTTGCCTCTGGGCCTTCTTATTAGCTTACTCTCTCTTAACCTCTCGTCGACTGACATAATCAATCTCCGTGCTTCTCAACCCTTTCTGGACTGGAGACACTTGTGCAAAGCATATAAGTTTGAGGCACGCCAAGTTATCGACCGCTCCGAAGGAGGCGCGGCAGATGGCGACGATCGCCTGCAAAGGTCATCTGAAGCTTATTTGAGTCATGCAGAGGGGAAGCACATGCAGCGGGCCGCAGGTCCAGACTGCACCGTCTCAAAGGAAGCCGTGTGACTGACTGTTAAAGTGAATTTTAATTACATTTATATTGTGCTTTTATTTAACATTGATTTTCTGTCAGTGGAGATATTTGATGAAAAATCACTTTATCCCGGTGTCATGTTCCACTGGTGTGCTTAGTCTTTGCCTAGTCTTAAGTGTAATATATAGATAATATACGGCATTTCGGGACTTCAAGCCTTTATTTGCATAACACTACCAATCCTTTGTGTGACATTTCTGAGCAATCAATATAATTTGGATGCACCATGTTTATTTATGTCTCTCCAAAGCGTGATACGACTCTCTAAAAGATCAAAAAAACACAATTCTAGGTTTAGGTGTGTGTCCTGACTTAATCTAGCTGAGGTAATTTTCACATGGACAGCGCCCATCAATCACCATTACTGGAAATTTGCCAAGGATTAATCAGCCAGCTGTTTTTCCCCGGCAGCCTCTCAGCATGTTGTTAAAAGTCATTTAGGATGACTTGGATCAAAATAATAGCTAGATCACAAATCATATCTCTGAAACCAGTTTTTTGGATCTCACTAAAATGGAATGGAAAGACATTTGCTTCGTGTTAATTTTGGGCTGAAAATCGTTACTATTAGGAGTAGTAGTTGCCTCTCAACTGTTACCATTCACCGACAGAAAGCATTGTTTTGTGTACATGCCAGCAGATATTTTGTGAGTCCACAGTGCAGATTGTGTGTTGGACCGGCTTGCTTCTGGCTTGCGTTGGCCTTGTTTAACCCGGTCCGCCTCCTCGGCCCGGCTCAGTAGTAACAGTTGGGGACTCAGGCGGCTCCAGTGTGCAGCCTGGTTTGGGCTTTGTGCAGACTAACTACTTTCTATAAATAGAGCTAGTGTTGAAGCTGCCACACTACAAACTACCACTACACCATCTGGGCAACTGGCAGCACCTCACACAAATCTCTCTGTGTGTGTGTGTGTGTGTGTGTGTGTCTTCATGTCTGTTTCTTTATCTCAGTGTGTGTTCATGTGTTATCTGTATGTGTATGTACTCCTGCGTCTATATATTTCTACATGTAACTGTGTGACTGTGTGTGTTTCTCTGCGTCTGTTCACACGTCGTCTGTCATTTCGCTCCATCCCATCTGTCTGCTTCCACTCATCCGTTTTGTTTGTTGTTGCTCACACCATCCCGCTCTCCCCTTCCCCTCTCTGCGTCGCTCCCTCCCTCCCTCCCTCCAGTTTTTCATCTCTCTCCGTCTCTGTCTCCGTCTCCTCATCTCTCCATCACACTTCACGAGGCAAGAATCGCCCAGGCAACTCCTCCCCATCTGCTCTCCTCCTTCTCCATCTCCCCCCTCTTTTCCCCACGTCCTCTACTCATACTTGTTTTCTGTCTCCTCCATTTCCTTCCCATCTTCTGTTCTTATTCTGTATCTAAATCTCTTGTCCGCTCTCTGCTAACATCCTACTGTATGTGTGCTTTGGTTCGCCGAGAGTTTCGGGTGTAATTGCTCTGTTTTTATTACAGAGATTTCATTTTCTTTTTGTGTGTGGGGGCGAAGCACAATTCGCGTTCATTTCCGATTGGAAAATTACAGTTTTTTCTTTGTGATCTTCTCTTATATACTCTCCATATCCCATCATCCATATCTGCTCTCCTCGCAATTATTTCCTTTTTCCTTCTGTCTGCCCAGACTCAAGGATGTGATTTTGAGTTGTTTTTAGCTGTTTGTTTCTTAGGGTTTGCTGGTTTCTGGCCTTATAATTCCTATAAACGTTCAATTTTCAATGGGAGATTGCTGCCTTTATTCCTTTTTTTAATCATATCTCTGTCTATTATCAGGCTATATCTGTTATATTTCTTATGTTATCTATATGTGTTCTCTTCTCCACTCCGTTTGCCAATACTACATGTTCCTTTTGTCCAGCCAAACTCAGGACTAGACAAAACTCTCTTTCATTTCTAATTGGGAGATTGTCATTTTCCTCCCTTTTCACAGCTTTTTTGTTTTCCTGCTCACATCCCTGTCTCCTCTGTCATGAATATCTGTTGTTTGCAGTCTCCGCTCTCTCTCTGCTTATATTCTGTTGTCTTCCTAGAATCAGGAATGTATTTTGCCTTATTTTTTTCAATATTCGGCATTTTTGGACACACAATCCCTGAGAGATCACAGTTTTCTTGCCTTTGCTCACATCCTTTCCTCCTTTCATTCTATTGCATATATCTATCTGTAGTCTCCGCTTTCTGTTTGCTAATGTTCAGCCTGCTCCTCCTGCCTGCTACGCTGCCACTTATCTGGGTCTTACCCTCTCTCCCCATCCTATTTTTTATCATTTGCAATTTTTTTTTTCTTTCCAAAATGAAATATCCACCTTGTTAAAATGTGACTCCCACCCTTACGAAATTATTCCTGGCATGAAAAGTAAAACCCGCTAAGGATTATGGTTGAAGTTATCTGCAAACTAAAGACATTTGCTTGCAAAATACCACCACATTAGATAATGCAATCAGTTGTATTTTTAACATGCTGAGCACTGAGTAACAGGCCTCCCTCTCAAAATGTCCAGTGTTTTGGATTCGCTCCATTCCCTCCCATTGACCGTAAACTCTCCTCCATCCTGCAGAAACACCTAACTTAACTCAGATGGCACTATCCTCTCCTCTCCCGGCCAATCTAATTTAATTCATTACAACGTTCTCTCTGCTCGCTTCATCATCTCCTTCTCCTCCTCCCTCCCTCTTCTCCTTTCTCCCAATTTTCTCGTTTTCTCGCTGCCCTGTGGTGTGTGTGTGATCTGGTGAGTGGGCTTGTTTCAGTCTCTCTCTCTCTCTCTCTCTCTCTCTCTCTATGTCTTCCCCCTTTCCCCTTTATCTCTGCCTCTCGCTCTCGCTCTCTCTCAATTCAATTAAATTCACTGGGCTTTACTGACACGGTGCTTTAAAAGAAAAAAATCACCCACGTTGCCAAAGTATTTTATCACAGTGACAACAATAATGGAAATGCCAACAATAGGAGGGAAATTAGAGTCAAGAGAGTCAAAAAAAACAGTGGGCAAAACCCCTCTCTTCTACCATGTTTCTCTTTCTCTCTATACATCTTTCTTCCTCTCTACCTCCTGTTGGTTCTCTCCCCTTTCCCCATCTTACCCACTCTCTTTATTTCTCCCCCTCTCTCCTTGACTGTCTCTCTCCTTCCCTGTCTGTCTCTCTCTCTCTCTCCCTCTCTTTTTTCTGTCTCTTTCTCCGTCTGCTTCCCCTCCTTCTCCCCCCCCCCTCTCCCTCTCCCTCTCCCTCTCTCATCTGCTAGGCTAGCAGGAAACAGTGTTTTCTGAATCTCCTGTGTCAGCACCGCTGTCAGAGCTACATGGTGCTTCCTAACTAAATATTATTCCTCCCTCTTTTTTTCCACTGTCCGTTGCCTTTTTTTTTTTTTTGTTCTCCTCCTCCTCCCTGTTTTGTTCCAGCCGGGATATGTCTACCCCAGCTTGTCTTGCGTTCACCTCCCGCTCGTTCTTGTTTAGTTTTTTTTTCCCCGTCTTTTTTTTATTGTTGTCCTGCTCCCATCTTCTTTTTTTATTTCTCTTGTAGTGTGTATTTCTGTCACCCTATTTTCGGGGCTTGAAGGCAGTAGCACTGCCAGGGTTAGGGGTTCAGTTCCTACTGGGGTTCAATTCCCACCCATACTTCACATTATTTATTAAATGTATGACCTATGAATTGTAAATGTATGCTCTCATGGAATTACAGTATATCTTATACTGTAATTCCATGCTGCTTTCATGTCCATCACATATGTTATGTCATGTTATGTCCAGTTATGTCACGTTATGTCACGTTATGTCACGTTATGTCACGTTATGTCACGTTATGTCACGTTATATGTTATGTTGTCATGTCACGTTATCTCATGTTATGTCACGTTATGTTATGTTATGTTATGATATGCTATCCTATCCTATGTCATGTTATGTCACGTTATGTCATGTTTTGTTATGTTATGCTATGCTGTTGCGTTATGTCATGTTATATCATGTTATGTTATATCATGTTATGTTATGTCATGTTATGTTATGTCATGTTATGTTATGTTATGTTATGTTATGTTATATCATGTTATGTTATGTCATGTTATGTTATGCTATGTTTTCCTGTATTAGCCATGTTATTTCTTCCTGTCTTAGCCGTGTTTTGTGACTCTCCTCTTTCACTTTGTCCATTACTTCCCCACTTTTTTTGCTCTCGTCTTCCTCCCTTCATCTCAGCCCTATTTTCTTCTTTCTTCCCAACACACACACACACACTAACACTCACACACACTCACACCTCCAGGCTTCCACCAGCAGAGTAATATCCAGCCATTAGCTGGATGAGTGCTGACATGGGAAGTTGTTAACACAGACAATTATCCACACATGCACGCGCACACACACATGCATGTGTTTGTTAACACAGGAAATTACTCTGTCATTGTACCCACTGCCCACGGACAAGAGCAATCAGTTTTCAGTCTTTCTCTCTCTCTCTCTCTCTCCCCCTTCTCTCTCTCTCACATACATGCGTATCCATAACTAATCAGTGTTATGAGTCAGAGTGTGTACATGACAGCTACAAACGGATAAATCACTCATGTAGAACAAGTGCTGCAAGCTACTGAGTCAGGGATTACAGGCTCACTGCTGATGGAATGGGGCTGCTATGTGACGATGGAAATGTTATGGACGTCTAGGTAAATGTTAGAAATGGAGCCAGGAGAACTGAATTAATAGAGAGGTAGACTGGAAAGCTAGCTCACTGGCCACCTTCAATTCCCAGTTATAAGTAGGCACAACAAACCACATGGCTCTGCTTCATTAACAGTCAAACCATGAATGGATGTTTTTGAAAAGTTTAGATAAACGTCGGCATGGTGAATTAGACTGGGAGTCTGTGGGAATTATCCTGAATGTGACATTGACTGCGGCTCTCGATTAGATTCAAGATAAAATGTAAAGTAGAGCAATTTTTAAAAACAATCTTGCTCGTTCTCTTAAGTGTCTCTCCTCACCTCCAGCATGCGTTTTGCTCAGCTTCTTTCAGATTGCCATGGCTTTACATTTCCATCTATCCCATATATCAAAGGGTTTTTGTGATTTTGGCACAGCACATATACAGTGCAGCACATGTACAATATCAACTGTGTTTGCACTTAATGCTTGTGTGTCTGTATGATGTTCTTATGTTATTTCTATTCAAAGGCATATTGAGTTTTTGAGTTCTCGCATGTGATTTTTCAGCATATGTACATGTATGACTTGTGTACGCTTGGCTCTTTTGACCGTGTGTGTGTGTATGTATGATTCTCTAACCTCATGTGTGCCCCCCGTTCAGGTTTTGATGCCCTAGGAGACCTGTTGAAGCCTACAGTTCCCACACACAGCGCACCTCCTCCTCCTCCTATGGCCATCCATCCTGGAGGAAAGCTGCTAGCCAACGACCTCGACTCCTCTCTGGCCAACCTCGTGGGCAGTGAGTGTATAGACACACACACACACACCTGAATTCATCAGTCATCAGGCAACAAATGGAAAGACACACTCAGGCATAAGCAATCATTTTCTCTCACTTTCTATGAAGCAATATTTTGCTGGTAAAACATGTCATTTAACACACGAACGGCATGGGTAGTGAACGTATACAAGCACACACTGCACTGCATTTCATCACTCATAGATTGAGTAGATGCATACAAAGACATCCGCACACACACACACACAATCTTTTCCTCAGTCCTTCCCTAATATCACTTTGGCTTTTGTTTTTCATTTTCATTTCCTCCCTTTTGACAATGAACCTGTCAATCAATCTCCAACATTAGCTACCTGGTTGGATGTGTATTCATCAATATGCATGTTTTTTACTCTCACTTTGGAGAATTTGGCTTTAAAAAAAAAGGATAAACGATACAAAATAGGGGAAAGGCAAAAGAAGAAACCAAAAAATAAGAAAACAAGAAAAAGCATCGATGGAAACCAACTGAAGTCAAGCAAGTGAAATCACAGAGACGGACGATGTTGGAGGCTGAAACGCCTCTCCGTCTCTCCTTCACTCCTTTAAACATCATCACTCAGTTCCTCTGTATCCCTCTCCCCCCTCAGATCTGCAGTTCGGTGGGACCCCAGCCAAGAAGTAAGTATCTGAGTCGTGACGATACCTTTCTGAGTTGTGATCGGTGTCCAGGCTGCAGGATTTATCCACTGACAAAACAAATAGGCCTCCCTGCCATATTTGTCTGTACTGTTGCCAGCATCCCTACCTACACTCTGCCTCACCCACAACATCCAGCATCTAGCACTTGGAAGTCGAGACAAATTTATTATGAAGTATTAAGTACTTTTAAATGCCTCGGTTTGTCACAAAGTGCTTTATAGAGCGTTAAAAACAAGAGCGCCACACATTCAGCTGTATGTTTCAGAAATACAGACAAGACTCTAATACTGTTAAATTAATGAGGCGCCTAATTAAGAAAAATTAAGAAAAAATGAATAAGTACCCAGTTGGCACAGAATCTAACAGTAAAGAGAGCAAACATTTTATTTTTCTTCCACCAAACGACTTGGTGGTTGTGTATGAAATTAGCCTCAGGTTGCTCAAGTAAATCCCTGATGGTGTGCTTGTTTTATTAATAATGATAACAATAATAAACTTTATTTGTATAGCACCTTTCATATAGAATTGTAGCCCAAAGCGCTACACATAATAATAAATAAAAACAGGAAATTAAAGTTAAACAAAATGCACTACCAGTCGAAAGTTTGGACACGGGTTTTTCTTCATTTTTACTGTTTTCCACATTTTAGAATAACAGTAAAGACATCAAAACTGTGAAATAACACAAATGGAATTATGCAGCGGCCAAAAAAAGTGTTAAACAAATCAAAACTATCTTATATTTTAGATTCTTTAAAGTAGCCGCCCTTTGCCTTGATGGAAAGGCAAAAGGCTTTGGAAAGAAATTCATACATAGGATCAACTTCACTGTTTATATTTGTCTAAGAAACACATTTCAAGTATTTAAGCAGAAGCCTTTAGATCAAAATGGCTTTAAGAGAATGAAAATCATAGAACATTCAATCAGGTGTGTCCAGACTTTTGACTGGTAGTGTAGTTGATGCAAATTAAAAGAGTAAAACAGGATCAACAGGTAATTAAGACTAAAAGAATGAGACAAAATAGGAATATAAACATAAAATCCGGCGTGCATAATGTTGTAGTTGTTATGTGTCCTTATCCAGGCCAGAGATGCAGTGGAACCAGCCGGGCGAGAAGAAGCTGACGGGCGGACAGAACTGGCAAAACAAGACCATGTCCACCACACAGTGGAGCCCCGCCCCCATGGCCCCGCAGCCCATGCCTGTACCACACGTGGTGAGGAGGCGGAAACACACTCCTGGCATGCTGAACACACACACACACACACACACACACACACAGGATGGGGATTTCCCTACAGGAATCAGGATGTCTCTTGGTCCTGAAAAACGTGTTTAATTATCTAAACTCAAGGCATTAGAAGCTCTTGAATACAGTTAAATAACCCATTTCTATTCTTAAATCCAGTTTTGGACACTTTAAAATGTTGTGGTTTCTTACTGCGGTGTTTTCAAATCAGTCCAGTCACACACACATACAGTATGTTCTGATAGGTGTGCAGTTGTTTGCATTTGCATGTGTATTTAATTGCGAAATTAGTCTAATATTTCATTTTAGCTGGTAAAAAAGGTGTTCAACTTTTACATTTAACTTGATAAAACTTGCAGAAACCCTGTCAATAGAGAAAAATAAAAACATACAGTATATCCACACACACACACACACACACACACGTACAAACACGGTCTCTGAATGCTACACGTGTCTGTGTGCATGTGGATGTTTTCCTCTATATTTTGTCGTTTGCAGTGTCCTGTGTGCAGCCGAAAGTATTGGTGTGTGTGTGTGTGTGTTGAGTTTGTACATCTGCCTGTGCATGCCCTGTGTGTGTGTGTGTGTGTGTGTGTGTGTGCTGAGCTTGCCAGCCCCTGATTGTCCTCCTGATCTCTGGACTGCAATTTCTGGCTGACAAGGACAAACTGTCACTAACCCTCCACTTCCTCTCTCTCTCTCTCTCTCTCTTTCTCTCTCTCTCTCTCTCTCTTTCTCTCTCTCTCTCTCTCTCTCTCTCTCTCTCTCTATTTTTTTTCTCCTGGTTCTCTCCTGTTTTTGCCTTTTCATTCTTTGATTCTTCACCTTCCCTCTCACCCCTGCTGTCATTCTCTCTCTATCTTTCCTCGCTCTCTTCACGCGTTTCTTCCGTCTGTTTTGCTTTGTCATCCACTCGTCTTCCTTCCCCTCCTCTTCGTTTGCGCTCTTTCTTTCTTTCTTTTTTTATCATGTCTCCGTTTTGCGCCGTCATCCGCCCGTCCTGTTTTCGCTACGTTGTCTTTGACATCTGCACCTCCTTATCATGACCTCTCGTCCTCTCTCTCTCTCTCTCTCTCTCTCTCTCTCTCACTTCCTTTGCTCATCTCTCCCTCTTTCCCTACCCTCTTCTTGTAACCTCTCTTTTTCTATGTTTTTCTCTGTCTTTCTTGTCTTTTTTGTCTTTCTCATGCCCTCCCTCCCTTTCTCTGTCTTTCTCTCCCTTACTTTCTGTCTTTCTCAACATCTCTCCCTCTCTTTTTCACTCTTCTTGTCTTTCTTTCACCCTCCCTTTCTGTCTTTCTCTTACTCTTTTTCTCTTTTTTTTCGCTTTCTCACCATCATTCCCCTCTTTCTCTCACCCCATTTCCCATTCTCTTGTTTCTCTCTCTCTCTTACTCTATTTTTTGCCATCCCTTTTTTATCTTTCTCACACTCCCTTTCTGTCTTTTTCTCTCTCTCTTACATCCCTTGCTGTCTTTCTTTTTGTCGTTCTCTCACCCTCCCAATCTTTCTGTCTTTTTCTCTCTCTTTCTCACCATCTTCCCCTCTCTTTCTTGTTGGCTTTCTCCTGCCCTCCCTCTCTCTTTCTTTCTCTTCTCATCTTTCTCTCACACTCCCACCCCATTCTCTGTCTTTCTCTCTCCTACTCTCTCTCTCACTTTCTCTTTGTCTCTCCCTCGCCATCCCTCCCTCTCTTTCTTTCTTTCTTTTGGTCTCCTTTTCTTTCTTTTACTTTTCTCTCATCCCATCCTATCTCTCTTTCCCCTTTCATTTTGTCTCTCTCACCCTCCTGCCCTCTATCTCTCTCTCTCTCTCTCTCTCTCTCTCTCTCTCTCTCTCTCTCTCTCTCTCTCTCTCTCTTACTCTCCCCCTTACTCTCTTTCTCACCACCCCTCCCTCCCTCTCTTTCTTTCTTTTGGTCTCCTTTTCTTTCTTTTACTTTTCTCTCTCATCCCATCCTATCTCTCTTTCCCTTTCATTTTGTCTCTCTCACCCTCCTGCCCCCCCCCCTCTCTCTCTCTCTCTCTTACTCTCCCCCTTACTCTCTCCCTCGCCATCCCTCCCTCTCTCTCTTTCTTTCTTTTGGTCTCCTTTTCTTTCTTTTACTTTTCTCTCTCATCCCATCCTATCTCTCTTTCCCTTTCATTTTGTCTCTCTCACCCTCCTGCCCCCCCTCTCTCTCTCTCTCTCTCTCTTACTCTCTCCCTTACTCTCTCCCTCGCCATCCCTCCCTCTCTCTCTTTCTTTCTTTTGGTCTCCTTTTCTTTCTTTTACTTTTCTCTCTCATCCCATCCTATCTCTCTTTCCCTTTCATTTTGTCTCTCTCACCCTCCTGCCCCCTCTCTCTCTCTCTCTCTCTCTCTTACTCTCCCTCTTTCTCACCACCCCTCTCTCTTATTTCCTCCCTCTCTCTGTTTCTCTTTCTCTTTGTCTCCCTCCCTCTCTCCGTCTTTCTCTGTCTGTCTTTTTTCCTTGTGCGTCCTCTCCTGGGGCAGAATGGAATGTTCTATACTAGTTATGTAAGTACTTATCCATGTTTAGTACGACTAACCGAGGTGTTTGATACCTTGAACTGTGTGCTACCCCCCCCCCTCTCTCTCTCTCTCCTTCTCTCTCTCTCTCTCACCTCTCCATCACCCTGCATTCCTCGGAGACGCTTGTTTAAAAAATTGGATTCTGTTCTGCCTGCTTTCCTCAAATAACCTCCTCACCTCTGTGCCACCTGCCAGTGTTCTGGATTACTTCTGTAAGTGCTCATCCCTAAGCAAAGTGGCGGATAGCGGGAAGCGTGAACCAAGTGTTACCCCTCTCTCTCTCTCTCTCTCTCTCTGTCTCTCTCTCTCCTCTCCTCCATCCTGCGTTCTCTCGCTCCCCTGTTTTCCTCAGAGAGACTCGGTTTGAGGTCGGAGTCCGCTCAGTTCGTCCGTCTCAGTTAACTTCCTCAACCCCCACGAGGAAGATCTATCACTGGTGTTCACAATCTGGGTCAGGGCCCAAAGAAGGGTCACAGTAACATAAACTTGGCAGCAACTTATTCTGGAGATGTTAAGGCTATTTTGGCTATGTTAGCAGGGTGGGAAACCACCGGCTGTCAGATAAATAGAACAGCAGGGAGGCCTAGTGGTTAGAGAGCCCACCCTGCAACCAGGGCGTTTGGGTTTCATTTCCAATGTGGGCGTGCATCCGCCCTGCTGCAGTGTCCTTGAGCAAGACATCGAATCCCTACTAGCTCCAGGGCTGCTGCTCTGTAGCTGAACTCTGACCTCTGACCTCCCTGGACAGGGGCAAGCAAAAAGAGAATTTCCCTATAGGGATCAATTCAGTTTTGTGTTATCAAATTTTGGTTCTGGATGGTAGATTTTGCTATAAATTATGATGGGAACCAACTGTAATTTGGCTGTCTTGTTCTATTATAAAATATATATATATATAAAGAAATGATATAGTAGAGTAGTATTTCTAAAATACTAGACCTGAACAATTAATCGAAAAACAAATCGAAATCACAATATGAACTTCTGTAATTCTGCGAAATTGTAAAATTTTAATCCAAAAAAGATTTCTGAACAAGGTGCTTTAGAGCTGCACGTAATCTTTGGTCCATGAATCAAGTACAGTATTGGTGAGAACATTTCATCATACTCAAACTCAGTAAATCCTGCACACTGACATTTTTTTTTTCCACAAGGTCACTTTTCTTTAAACAATTTTAAAGTTCTAAAAAATGTGCCAAGAAGAACTTGTATGTACCAGCAACTGTGAAAGCAAAAAAGGCCAGGTCTCTGCAGTGCGAGGTAGGCCGTACGCTGCCTAAAACGAGGTACATGTAGCAAGACAAGCAAACACAAAAGCATGCAACAGTTTTCGCTCATGAAAAAATGACAGTTAAAGTTTCCTGGTCCTCAGAGGGGGAAATATGAATAGAACTGTTACATATTTTGTTCCCAGGAATGAAAATCTGTTACCTCTAGCTGTTGTAAACATACATCTCAAAAACAGCAAAACATGAATGAGAATAAATAAAACACATCGCAGCATGTGGTGACTTGGCAGCAACACCTCTCTTAATACATGAGACATCACAGGTGGCATAGCGGGGGAGAAGCAGGCTGTCATGCATCACGCATAAGTAAAACTCCCACATCTGATGTTCCCGCCAGAAGGGCAAGGCTGCACCGCTCTGCGCTCGCTTCATACTTATAATGCCAGCCGGGAACCCAGCAAAGCCCTTTACTTATTTAACTGTTACTTAACCATGCAAGTCGTATTTGTAAAGAAGGCCGGGCGAGAGGAAAGTCACCTCTAGGGGGAACATGAATAGCAGAAGGTCAGACACAGAAAAACATTCGGTGTTGAATGGCTAAAAATCCATGTGCCAAAGGGAAATGGGCAAATATACATGCAGCCAGACAAGCTGAGAGATAAAGACAAAAAGATGGATAAAAAGACTGATATACAGGCAGAGAGGGAGGGAGACAAGCTGGGTGAAACATACAGATATAGACAGATATATGAAGACAGATACACAGGCAGAGAGGGAGGGAGACAAGCTGGGTGAAACATACAGATATAGACAGATATAAAGACTGATACACAGGCAGAGAGGGAGGGAGACAAGCTGGGTGAAACATACAGATATAGACAGATATAAAGACTGATACACAGGCAGAGAGGGAGGGAGACAAGCTGGGTGAAACATACAGATATAGACAGATATAAAGACTGATACACAGGCAGAGAGGGAGGGAGACAAGCTGGGTGAAACATACAGATATAAAGACTGATATACAGGTAGAGAGGGAGAGAGACAAGCTGGGTTAAACATACAGATATAAAGACTGATATACAGGTAGAGAGGGAGAGAGACAAGCTGGGTGAAACATACAGATATAAAGACTGATATACAGGTAGAAAGGGAGAGAGACAAGCTGGGTGAAACATACAGATATAAAGACAGATACACAGGTAGAGAGGGAGAGAGACAAGCTGGGTGAAACATACAGATATAGACAGACAGATATAAAGACTGATACACAGGTAGAGAGGGAGGGAGGGAGACAAGCTGGGTGAAACATACAGATATAGACAGATATAAAGACTGATACACAGGCAGAGAGGGAGGGAGACAAGCTGCGTGAAACATACAGATATAGACAGATATAAAGACAGATACACAAGCAGAGAGGGAGAGAGGGAGACGGGCAGGCCAAAAGAAAGATAGATATAGACAAAAAGATGAATATAAAGGCTGATACACAGGCAGATAGAGAAGGAGACGGGCAGGCTGAAAGAAAGATGGATATAAAGACTGATAAACGTATCAAGAGAAGGTGAAGTGGTTAATAAGCGGAGTCTCCTCTGCTCTGCCTCCCTGTGAGCCGTCCCGCTGTCTTAATAAAGAAATAAATCTTAAAGCAGCACACTTCTCACTGTCATTTCAGCTAAAACATAATACAATACACACTGATGTGCAGTAAATGCATACAGATGGAAAGAGAGACAGACGCACAGCCAGGTAGACGGTCAGGTAGAACGACAGATCATTAGTTAGTGCATGTTTCTAGTGTGGTGAACAATGAAGTCTAGTCTAATGTTATCTAGGGAGACATGCAGGCAGATGTAGTTTGGTAAAAAAAAAAAAAAAATCCAGAACAACCTGCCGCAGGCTCAGAGAGAAGACAGAATTTTTTATAACGTCTAGTTTTCCTGAACGCAACCCAGCTGTCTGTCTCTTACACTGACGCTAATCCAACTGAAGAGGCCGTGGTTTCAAATGCTAAAACAAGCCGTCAGTGTATTACTGAGCAAGCGATAAATGCATCCGATGGATAAATTCAACTGTTTTTGGCTGACTTGGACTCTCTCTCTCTCTCTCTACCTCCCTGGCAGCCGGCCAGCGCTATGACAGAGCGAGCTGCCGCAGGGTAGAGTCCGACAGCTCGGATTGATCAATGGTTATGATCAACTTTCACAGCCTCTCTCCCCTGGAGGCCGGAACTTACAAGCCGATAACCCCATCGATCGCATCGATCGGCTCCTCAGATCAGATCGCTAGTTCGCCGGCCCTGACCCTCCTTTTCCTTCAGGTTTTGTAGCAGAGGATCATCTTCTCCCCCCCTCCTCTCATCATCCCTCTCTCTTCTCTTTGAGGCCCATCTGCTCAGATCAGGCCTGTTTTCATAGATTCACCAAGATGCTATTAGTTTAAAACATTGATTTAAGTGTCAGTGCGTAAAGGGCAGTTCAGAACGTCGAAGAATGCTAGCAGGTGTTCCCCGACTCCACTGAGAAATAACTATGCGTATTTGTAGTATTTTAGACGGGTTGCCAGGATATCTGCCTGTATACTGTATGTACTCTGTAACTCTAAAAAACAATAACACAGAATTACCGTAGGCGATAAGACTGTTAATATTAATATTTGTGAATGTGTAATATGTTGCCTCCCATTGTGCACGATGAGCCCTGCACTACATCTTCTATACTGATTTTCTTTCGGGACATTAACTGATACGACGCTGCATCATGAATATTCACTTTTCACAAACGTTCCACGGTGAAATCAGCGGCTTCGTCGCAGCTGTACGTCGGCGATGCACGGAGATTTACAAATTGCCCGTCACACAAAATTTGAGGCCCCGTTCAGCTGTAGTGAATTTGATTTATGAAGCGGAGAGGGCAGGGCTAAACGCTGTCCTATTGAGCCACCCCCTTTTTAAAGCCGTGATAATGATTGCTCCCAGTGGGATTCCACTCAGTAGTCGTGCTGCATGCTGCGTCGTCGTGCTCTCAATGTGCACATGCATCAGCGTTAATCGCGTTCTCCGTGTTTACATGTGTATATCTTGTGTTTAGAGGTTTCTGATAGGGTTAGGTGAGGCGTAAATCACAGAAAAGCACTCTAAATTGACGGATTAGTTCGTTTCTTGGGACTGTCTAAAGTTTCTGTAGACCTATATGGCAAACCACACCTGTCTGGCACGTAATCAGGCTGAAACAAAGCGTGAAAAGTGTTTGCGACTGCTGTTTGACCCAGTCTGGCTCTGCTATGTGAGCAGGGCTATAATCACTCACTGCTCTTTCCGCCTGCTGTTAGCTGATTCCTGGTTTCCGTCTCTCTGCCACTGCAGGCTCCAGCTCCCATGGCTTTCCCCATGACCACACCGCAAGTGCCTGTGTATGGAATGGTGAGCGCACACACACACACACACACACACACACACACACACACACAGCCTTTCAAAAAGATAAATACATATGTACATACATGCATACATACATATGTACATAAACACACAGATGTAATTACTTCCACATGACTATGTTCTTATGTCTACCCTGTTCTTCCTTTCTTGTCCCTCTTTTCTTTTTTCTTTTTTCTTTCTTACTTTCTTTCTTTCTTTCTTTCTTTTTGCTCTATTTCGTTTCTCATTTTCTTTCCGTCTTCCTGTCTTTCTGTTTTCTTCGTCTTGCTATCTTGTTTTTTCCTTATGTTTTGTGTTTGTTCTTCTTTTCTTTCTGTAATTTTCTTTCTCTCTCTCTGTCTTTCTCACCTCCCCCCGTCTCTCTCCTCTCTCTCACTCCCTCGACTCTCTCTTACCCTCCCCCTGTGTGTGTGTGTGTGTGTGTGTGTGTGTTTGTCATCCCCCCCCTCTCCAGGTCCCTCCCCAGATGGGTCAGATGGGTGGGGTACCAGTGATGGCTCCTCAGCCAATGATGTACAACCAGCCTGTTCTCAGACCCACCAACCCCTTCGCACCCATGCCCGGAGCCCAGGTAACACACACACACACATATACACACTGACACCCTGGGGGGCACGGTGGCCTTTTGGTTAATGAGACCATCCCATAACCGGAACATCGTAAGTTCAATCCCACTAATAGCCATCTGTCTTTATTCGTATATGCTGTATTTTATGCATTCATACACACATACTGTACAAACTTTGCATAGCAACTGATGATGTAATAACTGACAGAAAATGTAATAACTTGTCACAATGTAATAAAATGTCTCTCTAAATAGGTTGAACATGCAATAAAACCTGTTCATGTAATAAGTTGCTGGATAATATAATAACAGCACATTATTGCCAGCGATTATGACTTCATAAGGGTTGTAACCTGTTTTTAACTTATGATATAATAATAACATTGCCAAATAATGTAACCACTTGAGTTACTGCGTTGTACTTCTTATGAGTTATTCCATTGTTATTCAGTATAATTATTATATCATCAGTTCAAAACATGTTGCGCCCATTATGAAGTAATAATGTCTTAATGTAATTAACATGACATTACTCTGAATTTCTCACAAATAACAGTTTTCATTACATTTTTGACTCGTTTAGACGGACATTTTGGAACATTTTGTTACTGCATTATTGTGTAATTTATGACATCATCAGTTGCTATACATCAAAAATGATTGAAAAATGCTGATTTATTTGCATCATTAATTATAGCATCAAAGTAATTTTCTATGCATTGGTAGAATGATCAAATCAAAACAACATACAGTATAATTCTCTCCCTCTCCCCCTCTCCCCCTCTCTCCCTCCCTCCCTCCCTCCCTCTCTCCCTCTCTCCCTCCCTCTCTCCCTCTCTCCCTCTCCAGATGCAGTTCATGTAATCCAGTCAGGGGGAAGCAGAGTGCCAAAAGCGACAAACAAACAAACAAACAGAAGAAAACACACAGAGGACGATCGGACGGACAGAGGAGCGATGCGAACGAGCTAAAACGACTGAGAGACGGACAGACGACAAGAGAACCAACCAACACCAAAAAAAGAGGGGAGGAAAGAGGGGAGGGGGAGACGACAGTGACAGAGGATGGAGGGATTGGAGGGATGGGGTGGGGAGGGATCGGGGAAGGTGGGAGATGTCATCGTGGCTTGTCTTTGTCTGAAACGACTCCTTGAGTGTGTGAGTGTGTGTGTGTGTGTGTGTGTCTGCACTGTAGCTTCTTTCTGTTCTGTTGTCTAACTTGTGTTACAAATCCTATTGATGGAGTAAAGTTTGAAAGCAGGAGAGGGAGAACAAGGGTGAGAGAGAAAGAGGTGGAAAGAGAGAGAGGAAGGGTGAGGAAATCCTACCTATGAGAGTCACTGTTGCTGAATTAGCTTTATTTCATACTGGTGCTATTTGTCCTTTCTGGGTTACTGTCCGCCTGGATGGCAACTGAGGAGCGCTTAGGAGAGGACGAGTGTTTGTTAGTGTGTGTGTGTGTATGTGTGTGCCTATGTGTGCATAAAAAGTGTGTGTGTGTGTGTTAAGAGTTTCAGACACAGACAACGCCTTTGCAACTAGCCCATTAGATTGAGGCGTCGAAAAAAAAGCCCCGCCTCCTCCTCCTCCATCCCCTCCCTCATTCGCTGTCCGCGTCCACAACTGTCCAATCAGTGAGAGATCTAAGAGACGGCTCTCGTCGGTGTGTTGCCCTAGTTTTTCCGGTCCGTTAATATATCTTTGTATTTTTCAGTCTGTTTCCTCTGCAATTTCACCTGAATGTTCGATGGGTCCAGCTCGTCAAAATCCTCCCCCTGAACTAGATGGCGAAGACGTGTCAGTTTGTCGACCCATTTACTGTTAGTACTAGTTGAGCGTTTGTTGTTGCATTGTTTAAACTGAAGTCTTTGTTTTTGTTTTTCTCCCTAAAGCTACAGATACACACAGAAAGACAGGTTTGGCTGGAAAAACATGCTACCGGGCTACACTATTGTCACCTATTTATAGATTCCCATTCAAGTCAGGTACTTCAAATTGTCTGTGAACCGAATCTAAACCATGATTTTGCATTTTTGTTAGCCAGGCATGATTTTACACGTGCCGATTTTGACGTTTTCGGCTGTCATCACTGTAGCCAGACTGCAAAATGGTAAGAATTGATTATTTTGTAAAATAATAAACAACCTGAAGAGCAATTGTTAGCATCACGGGCCAGTTAGCTGTATCCTGTCAGCGCCTGTGTCTTCTGTGTGTGTCTGTATTCTCAGTTCACCTCCACTTGTCTAGTTGTGTCCTCAGCTGACCGACCAGCCTCGGGCATCAAAGGTTTCTAAAGTAAGAGCTTTTTCATTAGGAACTACCTATTGGCAGATCCACATTATGTGCCAATGATTAATGACAGCAGCACTGACTGAGTGAGTTGAATGTTATTGAATCAAGTTGAATTCGTTTGCATTATATTGCACTGAATTGAAGTGAGCGGTGGTTGAGTGTGATTCTGCGCCGAGAGCCAAACGAACAGCGAACCTTTTGGCCTCGCCCTCGCTCTGTGGTTCCAGGAAATCCTTTCACTTGGGGATCAAATTTAACTCGGCGGTCAACATGTAAGAGGTCATGGCCATTCCTCAGCCAAAGCATCCGTTGCCATGATTTTGACTGTTTGTATATTTGTGCATAATGCACATATTGGTGTGTGTTCATGTGTGTGCTTACACAAGCGTGTGTATGTTTTCCATTGAGGGCTATTTCTGAGGGTCAAATTTTGAACTAAATGTAAGCCAGCGAGTTTGACACAATATTTGCTTGGTTTTTTGCTTATATTATTTGTTTTTGTAAAAATCTAATTTTGTTGCAAAATGCACATGCAGAAATTTTGCACTGAAGTGACTATCCTGCCGTAGTGTGCAGTTTTTTTTTCTGGCGTGATGGCTTAAAGTTGAAAGAGAGATTTGATATTTGTCAGGATAGTTTGGGGTTTTACAGTAACTTGATACCGTTGTGTCTCAACCTAACGTTTGTGAGCGCTAGATAGCACCAAGTTACAGGGTTCCCATGCAGAGATAAGCGATCTAATCACCAGGGGGGAAATTAACGCCAACCAAAATCTGGTGAATTTTGACTGTGGCCTAACAAGTTTATCTACTACTAACCAACCATTGTATGAAGGTCCTGTTCTATTCTAAAAATCTAGATGGCTGGTAAAATAGTGAAAGCGATTTGTGAATTTTGGCTTGCACCAGCGACTGTGGCCAGTAGACAAAAAAAATGATTTTCCCGCCATGCTAACAATGGACTTGAAACAGTTTTTTTTAGTCCCGTCCCCAGTCCCAGTCCCAGTCCCAGTCCAGTCTCTGCCTCCTAACCATCAGTGATAGTCCAGTCTTATTGCATCCACCATCCGTTCTGCTGTGTAAACCTCTATCTCTAGACTCCTGCTCCAGTCTCTCAGCCCTGTCTAGTTGGTCTATCTCTAAAATGCTTATTTAGCCTGCTTTGTCACTGTTTGGTATGTGTAGATATGTAAAAAAAAATAATAATAATAACCACTTTCTGTCTAGATTGTCTACTTCCATCTCATCACGTCGCTGTTGGATAGGTATTGCTCTTAGACGCTTCTTGTCGCAGTCTTGTGTTAGCTCTAGACTCTTCATAGTATCCTCCTCCAACCCTGTAGCAGACTTCCTACAGTAGGTTTCCCCACCTCGTCCTCTGCCAGTGTCTAGTAACTATAGCTCTATTATCTCTTGGTGTGTCTATCTCTGTCTGTTAGCTGTAGACGAAACCTTCCCGCGGAGTCTGGCTCTGCGGCCCGGGCCTCGTTCAGACTTTGCGGTTCGCTTTTGTAGCTTTGAGCGCACTCTTCACTCCTCACCGTCGGCATCGCTCTCTGCGTCCGGTAGATGAGCTCCTCGTCTAAGTTCCCCGTCTCACTGGGCTTTCACAAACATTGGCCATCTCCGCGCCTCTCGTTGCGATGTCGGCAGCCTACAAACCGTCTCCGATTGGACCGTCGAACCTACACAGCGAATCAGATGCTTTTCGATATCCAGGTCTTTTGTAAATCGCCCCCATTTTTGCGACAAGCGGGAGACTTGTTTGCGTGAAAAACAGACTTTTCCAGAGCAAGTTCGGTATTGTAAGAACAATATCTTGGCCAATCGCTTTTGACGATACTAAGCAGGTTGGGAAGTCAGCTTTAGTCAAATGCCAGTAAATTTTACCAGTGGTCGGTAAGTTGTCTGCCCAACTAGCCACTTTGGCAGTTAACCAACCGTTGATCAGATGTTCCTCTCAATTTGAAATTTCCTGTTAGTAAAGCAACATTAATTTTGTCCTGGGTTTTTGGCTCCAGCCATGGTGGAGTCGTGGTCTTTCTCCGTGCATCTGGATGGCACTAGACAGGCAAACAGTTTGTCTATCAAGCAGAATAGAAAGCCTCTTTCTGGTGTTGCTGTTGTCCTGAAATGGGGCCTTTGTCAGCATGTCCTCCTCCCCCTGACTTCGCTCGTGTCCCGAACGTGGACACGGTGGAACTTCTCCGTCCGCAAAATGGACGATCCAGACGGAGGTGCCGTTGCCTTTGGGCTCCCAAGATGGACGCCCGTGAAACTATTGATGTTCTTAATGGATGTCGGTGTTTTGGCGCCACAGTGGGTTCTAAACATGGCTCCACGATGTCCTTTTTTTCTACGACAGCTGTCCTTTTGTCTCTGGTTTGATGAATTGGCACGTCAGTAAGAGAAGCCCGCTGATCCAGAATCGGGTCATCGTCCCCCTGGACTTTAATAGTAAACCAGTGGGGATGGAGGCAAAACTGACCTCAGATCAGGCTGTTTAGAGAGGGCCTGACTGCAGACTTGGTTGAACAGTATTTCCCAAATAATTTCTGATGTTTGCATTAACCTGCTTAGAGTCCCAAATGGTGCGATTTTGTATACAGGATGATAAAATAAGTGCCGTAATGTTTAAACAATCGCAGGAAAGTATTTGAGGGTCAACTGAGGATACTTTTGTGAGACTGCCATCTTTCCTGACGCTATTTAAATTGTCCTGATGCCGTAAACCACACCCATCTAGTACTTAACAGCAGGTTAAATCAAACACTAAGAGAACTGTTTGACCTAGATCGGGCCGACTCCTGGAGTTCTCTGGTGTTAGGAGTTTTTCGATGAGCACAGCTGTTTTTCCTAGACGAATCCGCGTCTCGTGTTCCTCTCGATCAGTCCTTACTTTTTTCCTTTCTTTCCCTCTCTGATGGCTTTTTTCGTTGTTGTTGTTGTTGTTTTTATATAGAACTCTGATTTTTTTTTTTTTCTCTGCATGGAATCCAGCCCTGCCTGTTGAGATGAGGTTTTCTGTGTCTGTGTATCTGAACTGGTTTCAAATGGACAAAAGGGGGGCAGAGAGAGGAAGAGAGAGAGAGAGAGAGAGAGAGAGAGAGAGTGTGGAAGAGGAGACTACGGCGGTCAGATAATTAACTTTGCCGAGTCTCAGAAATGTTATCGGCTCCTCTCCTCGTCTCCTTAGCTTCGGTTCAACTACCAGTAATTATTGCAGCTTTATCACGTCGGTAATTTTGATCACTTTTGATGTAATTTATCCAGGGAAAGGGTTTTGGCTCGGCACCCAGGCTCTTTTTTTTCAGCTTCACATTCGCGCAGTTCCACATATTCACCGCTGGGAGCTGCCCAGTGCAACCACTTCTTCTTCTGCTGGTGGCTCCCGAAAACAGCTCCACTGGACCAGTTTGGGAGTCACAGGCACCTCAGTAGCAGTTACTGAGGGAGGAGAGTGTTAGTCTTTCACTTTCCCTGCCCACGTTGTCCCAGCTCGACTTTTAAAGCTGCTGCCGCCTCTCTACGCTGTTGTAACATATGAATTTAGGAGGAGAAGGATGTTTAGAGAACCTTGATGCCATATATAATGCGTCTGGCTTCTGCTTCTAGTTGAAGACCAGGTGGAAATCCAGAGTGTAGCAGATGATAATGAGACCAGACCGTCCCGTCCAGGAATCCCCCCCCCCCCTCCTCCTTTCTCTCTCTGCGGTCAGCGAGTGCATGGTTGTATCGTTGTCGATGTTTGTTGTCCTTTTTTCCAAAAAGCATGATGTGACGATGATGATGGTGATGACGACGACGATGATAAATTCTCTCCTCTTTTGGTCCCCGTTTAAAACGTATCGCCTGTCGACCGGCCGGACGAGATGAAGGGCAAGACGGACAAATAGCGGAAGGTTTCAGACTGACGTGTCACTTGTTGTCCATAAAAAGCAGGTTCATCAGTTGATAAACTGAATTTGACGGATGTTTGTACTGTCGATATATATGAGCCACTGTAGCAAAACGGAGCGCCAAACTTTTTTTTTTTTTTTTTGGTTACTGTTCCCAAAGATGTCACATTTATTACTTGCAGCACATCTCCTTAATGGCAGTTTGTCCTGTGGATTTTCCACTTGTTGTGGCGCCATCTGTGGGCAAAACCCACAAAAAAAAACGAACAGATACGAAAGAAAAGGGAGAGAGAGAGAGAGGCTGTTAAACGGATAAACCCCCCCTCGTTTTGTCAGTGAGTCGGTGTGTCGAATCAAAGATCTCTTCTTGTGCACGTTCTGTTTTTTCTACATCTGTGTGATTTTTGGTAAGAACCCTCGGATTGCTGCCTCACTATTCTGTATATAGAGAATACACACATTCACACACTCACACACACAGAGCTTACATACATACTCTCATAATCTGCAATGACATTATTTTTCATTTACTCTTTATTTTTCTGAACATGAAAGATATTAGCATTATTACAGCAGTATATAGGTATGATTACTACTCAAACGGGGGGTTGGGGTAAACAGACAGACGATGCAGACTGGAGGACTGCATACCTCCCCAGACATCAGGATCAGCCATGGATTGTCAATGATGCCAAATGATTTTGAGCGAAGTACACCTTTTAATCTCTGGCTCTCTCTCTCTTCTCTGTCTCCTCCCCCTAATCTCTTTGTACATTTGTTTTTTTTCTATTTATTTAAAGCAGAAATATATGGATTGTATCGAGCATGGAAAGGCAAACAAATGTTACAGTTGAAATAAAAACAAAAAATCATGGGCTTTTATTTTACAGCAGTATATTTGTTTATTCTAAGGATTTTGTTTTCTCTCTCTTTTTTTTGGAAGAAATAAAAAGTCATTTTCCATTCCTACATGATTGTTTTTGAGTTTTTGTACAGGAACTACTGTCTCGTCTCTCGGCCTCAAACTGCAAACGGAGTCTTAAAAAGTCTTTAATGATCTAAATTCAAGGCTTTGAAAGGCTTTTGAAATAGTTAAACATATCTTCTGACTCTTAAATACAGTGTGAGGAATCAATCCGATTACGCAGACCTTTATTCTGATGCTACTGATACTTTTTCTCAATTTTCTGCAAAATTGGTCTAACGTTTTACTCTGTCAAAAAAGTCTTAGACGTATAACTTTTTTAACTTTTATTTATCCAGGGAAAGTTGACTGGGCACACGTGCTTCATATTCACACACTTACACACTGTCATGCTTCTGCTGGCAGCCACTGAGCAGCAGTTTGTGATTAAATGCCTTGTGCAAAGGCACATTCATGGTAGTTGTTGAGGGAGGAGAGAGTGTTACTCATTCACTCCCTTCAACTGCATTTTTTTTCCGAATCGGTTTCTCTACATCTAGGTTACTGCCGCCCCGACCTGCTGAAACCTGCAGACATCCCAATTCCCAATGACTGTGATTAAAGGTGCTACATGTAGCATTTTAACAATAGATCATTACCACATTAATGTTGAGATGTTAATTACCGTAAAGAAACCAGACCAATCGCTGAGAAGATTGGCAGCGTTTACTCTGCTTTTTCCATTGTTTCTCCACCTGGTGGATTTGGAGGGAACAAAAACGCTTTACGGCACAAAACGGCTTTAAAACAGTTTTACGGCACAAAATAGCTTTAAAACTGCTTTGCGGCACAAAACAGGAAGAGGTTCTGTTCTTCCAGAGCAAACGGAGCTAAAGGTTTCAGAGTTTCTCAACAGCTGGAGTGAAAGGCTGATGCAAAAATCACTTACAACATGTTTATCCTCCTCAGTAAAGTGGATGAGGATAAACATGTTAGAAGAGAAAACCTGTGACCAAAGATTCCTTCTGCAACAGGAAGCAGTGGGGTTTATGGGAAATGTGGTCTTAACTTGTGCAATGCTACAGAACCAACAATACCGCTGGTGTGAGATAGAGGCTGCCAGTCTTCTCATTTGTAGACTAATTATCCCAGGATATCACAATTGAACTGACGATGATTGAAAATGCCACTCGCAGCACCTTTAATGAGAGAGGAGAGCTCTGACTCTGTCCTCGGGGTTTTCACACATAACTTAGCGGGAAATTAAAGAATGCTTCTCTGAATGTAAAACAATGAATGATAAGTGAAATGCCTTGGAAAAACTTCCCTAAAATGTCTCATGATATTGGCAAAGAAAAGCAATGTGATGATGTGTTCCCAGGGGAGAAAGCATATCCAGTTATATACTACCAGGGCCGTTTCTACCTCTTTGGGGGCCCCAATTTTTTTTTTCCCCAATCTGACTGTCCAATCATATCGTAGCTTTCGTTGAGTTCAGCATCAGTCCGTCAGCATACATGAGAATCTGATGATGAATGTGTTTGCTCGTTAGGCCTCTCCACTGCCCTATCCACTGCAATAACGTTGTCTTAATAATAATGGCTAAAGAAAAGCAGCTCCAGGATCTGTCTAGCCTACAATAAGTGCATTTTATCTCGGCCATTGTGAGCTTAAAATGAATGTGTTTTAGATCAACACATGAGGGTGCTTGGTTACCAACGGTTACCAAGAGTGGTCATTTAAATTTCAAGAAAGGAAGAAGGAAAATAAACAACAAACAAACCCAAAAACGGTGCCGTGTAGTCCGCGTAAAGCAAGAAACAGCCATACCATCATATAACCATACTTTGGTTTTTATTGTCTTAAAATGCTTGTAAAATGCATTAACAGCAGACTGGTATACTTGTACAATTACATCAGTAACCTTATTCAAATGTGCAGGGGAACGACTTCCTAAAACAGCGGGGAACCTGAAAGGCATACAATTACCACTCCTTCCCATTGGGTAGTTACCGTTTTCCTGTTTTTTGTTTTTTTTTTTTTATTGTTGTTGTTTTTCCTTGTCCTCCTCATCACTTCCCCGCTGCTGTGACACGCTGACCTAAAGCACTTCCACCAGCCCCGGTCTGACTCTGTGTGACAGGCGGCCGCGGCTCGTGCCCTCCCTCCACGCTGGGCCGCGCTCCGGGACGGCGGCCGACGAGCGCCAAACGCCTGGACGCCTGAACGCCGGACCATTTAGCTGTCACCCGAAACACTCGAGCCGGTCCAGAGCCGGAGCGCGCCCCCCGCTGCGAGGGCTTCAACAGGCGGGCTCCCACCTCCCGCTATGTTTTGAATAATGAAACTGTTTGTGCGCTCTTGTCCCAAAATCACTCAACAGGGCTTTGGACGCCAGGGGTGATGTGTTCGGGTGTGTTTAAGGGGTTTTGTTTTTGACTAAGTGGTCTTTAAAAAGAGATATATCACTCGGGATGTGCCGCCCATGGAAACAGAGGAGGAGAGAGCAGAAGTGTTTTGTCTTCAGATTCAGTAATTTATTGTCGTATCCCCCGCAGTTGCTGGCAGTTCGTCTTGGTGTGCTCAGAATAAAAGCAAGAAGAGAGATTTAGCTACACAAATACATAAACTATCCTAGGAAATAGTTTTTTTTTCTTAAAAATACACATTTCATCCAATTACCCAGTAAAGTTCTTATCTTATTCAAACAAATAAATCAACTGCACTCTTAAAAAAGATGTGTTATTACAATATATCTAAGTGTCTAGCATGGGGCAACACACATTTATGTTATTTTTCAACACAACCTATTTTAACAGAATATGCATAGTGACGGCCAGAATCAGGCTGATGGTACAACTAGTGTTTATTTTTTTCACATTTTTTATTTTATTTTGGCACAGTCCATCATCATCATCAAAGTCAAACATCATTATAGTAATAATAATAATGAAAATAACAAAAATAAATAATCAAAAATGAGTAAAAATAAAAAGATAACCATTTAAAGAAAATAACTGCAGTGACAACTAACAAATAGTTAATGTTTATGTTAGTTCAAAATGTTTTGCAGCGACTTTCATCAAATATCTGGTACATGCCTGGATCTGCACCAGTACACTCCAAATTTGTTGCGTTGGTGGTGAGCCAATACAATTAAGGCTTTTTCACGTTTTTCACTGCAAAAAGTGTGCCTTGGCATTATTATTATTATTATTATTATTATTATTATTATTATTATTATTATAACATTTTGCATGTTACAGCACTCCAGCACTCTCTCTTCATGTCATTACATGTTGTACCGTTAACATTTCCCTTCACTGGACCGTGTCTGTTTCTGGAGCTTGATATGGCTGTGTGCTTTATTTAATACCTCTCAGCAGTGAGTGTGGCTGAAATAGCCGAATCAAGTAATTAGAAGCGGCGTCCACATACACTACCAGTCAAAAGTCCGGACACAGCACATTTTTCTTTATTTTTACTATTTTCCACATTTTAGAATAACAGCAAAGACGTCAAAACTATGAAATAACACAAATGGAATTATGCAGTGACCAAAAAGAGTGTTAAATTGAAACTATCTTATATTTTAGATTCTTTAAAGCAGCCGCCCGTTGCCTTGATGGAAAGGCAAAAGGCTTTGGAAAGAAATTCATACATTGGCATCAACTTCACTGTTTATATTTGTCTAAGAAACACATTTCAAGATCAAAATGGCTTTAAGAGAATGAAAAACACAGTACATTCAATCAGGTGTGTCCAGACTTGTGATTGGTCGTGTGCTTTTGGTCATGTAGAGCAGATCCAGGATGTTTCCTAATTCCACGGTGAGTTTTTCCAGCAGTAGAAATCCACAGAAAGTCGGAGGTTGTCTCTGCTGTAGCGGCCGGTCAGACTGACAGCAGAGACTCAACCCCCACCTGGAGATAAGATTTGACAGCTGGAAATAGAGAGGAGGGGAGGGGAGGGGAGGGGAGGGGTGTGAGGGTGAGGCGCTATTTTTATCATTCATTCAGCCAGGCCCAACCAGAGAGAGAGAGAGAGACCCTTCTTTTTCCTCTCACCCCTTTCTGGATCTCTCTCTCTGCTTCTTCTCTTCCTGGCTGGAGAAACTTCTGGAAAACCGGTCACAGGATTAAGGCTGGGAGTCCCAGGAAGGAGGAAGACAGACAAGATAGAGGAAAAGAAAGAGAGAGATATACAGCGGAGGAGAAGAAATCCCACCAACCACTAGGCCAACATGACTCTGCTGTGCTACAACAAAGGCTGCGGAGAGAGGTTTGACGCCAACAAGAATAAAGACGGTAAGGCCCCGCTCCCTGTTTCTGTCTATTTCTACTCTATTTCTACTGTTACTTTACATATTCAGGTAAGTCCAGGTCTGCCGGTTGCTTATAATGTCGCTCATCAAGGCAGTGAAGCTTATATTTGTCAATCAGTCTAGATAAGTATCAGACAAATGTCTAACCTGAAGCATGTGAGCCTGACTTTATAACCTTGTTGCACACTGGTGGGTGTTTGCTTCTGGTTTACAGATATACATAAAGATATCCAGTTGCTATTGTGGGATGAATACCTCATAATTGCACTTTTGATTTTTTCATTTTTCTCTTGAATTAAAGTTGACATCATCCTTTATTAGAGTTTTTCAACTCCAGGACCTGCGAGGCTCATTCAAAACTTATTGTAAAATTTCAAAACTACATCATTATCAATCTGAAATTAGGGCTTTTTTTCCTCATAATTCCTGAAAAAGCAACATTTCATATTCGTATATATATCATATATTATACTTGAAATATAGCATATATGCAATAAAGAGCCAGTTTAACAGGCATGAATTAATCCTGGTTTAAGTCTCCAGCGTCATTTCACCAGTACTGAGACAATATTAAGTTTAAATCCATGTTGAGCTCTATTGTGAGCAGATTTGTTGGTGTGTATTGACCTCAGCATGTGATGTCATGTAAAATCACTCTGCAAAATGGACAGATCCGTTATATAAAGACTAGAACATGTAAAGTTTAGTGAAGTGACAACAGGTGTTGGAACCGACACTTCGTCTTATGGTCTGGATTTACTGTCAGATGGCGGATATGGCTAGTGCTGGTTTGTGTGATGTCATATCAATTTTGTCATCATTATCATATGTCGTGTGTGTGTGTGTGTGTGTGAGAGAGAGAGAGAGAGAGAGAGAGAGTGGGGCCTTATAAGCTAGCTTAGCATGCATGGTCAGCCACGTGTCTCTAGAAGGACGACTGCCTTCCTAGCAACTGTTACCAGCTTCCTTATATGGGACGCACACACACACACACACACACACACACACACACACACCTCCCAACTCAAATGACCCCCAGGAACAGCTGGTGTACCCTGCTGAGTGTGTGTGTGTAAGTGTATGTGTGTGTCAAGCTACTGTGCATGCAGACAGACTGAACTTCCTTCCTCCTCTCTTCCTCTTCCTCCAAAAGATTCCTGTCTCTTCCATCCAGGAGTTCCCATCTTCCACGACGCTCTGAAGGTAAAACAAACAAACAAACAAATAAACAAATAAACGACTGTATCAGTGTCTGATCTGTAATAAAATACTGTACATAGCTGGATAAAAATACAGTAGTCTACACTTACAGTGCTATAACTGCTAGATGATGATGAGAAATAAATAGTTCAAAAGAAATTCACATGCAGTATGGTGTGTGTGTGTGTGTGTGTGTGTGTGTGTGTGTGTGTGTGTGTGTCCAGGGCTGGTCCTGCTGTAAGAAGAGGACGACAGACTTCTCAGAGTTTCTCTCCATCCAGGTGAGCAGCTCAGTGTCAACGCTCTGCTTTTAATTTCAGGTTTATTTTCAATTCTCTAACTAGCAGTTAGTTCAAGAACTAACTGCATGCTTGAACTGCTGGCAGATATTGTAATTAGCTGTGGTTTATTAGGTGTAACACATATTACACTGGATAAGAGGGAAGAAAAAGCAGAGTTAGTCAAAGTTAAGGTTATACGTTAGCATAAATTAGAGCACAGTGATTTAAAAGCAGAGGTGGAAAAAGTACTAAAATATCCTACTGCTTTGCTGAAATCCTATAGTAGAAGTAACATTTCTGGTATAAAAACCTACTTAAGTAAAAGTAGAAAGTATCTCATTTAAAATTCAGAGTAAAAGGTCCATTATGATTTTTCCCATGAAAATGCCCATCCATGTTATTCAGTAACGTCACTCTAACCCTACACTGACATTTCTTTTGCTAGTAGCTATCCAAGTAGCTAGCAAGGCTAGAAAACTAGCTAGCAACAACCAGGCTAACACCAACCAATAACACTGCAGCTGGATGGATGTTAACTAAACTACTGTTATGGATCAATTTGAGCATTTGAAGTTATATATGTTTGCACAGTTTTGATGCAGATGTAACTTATCATTGCCCAGTTTCTGGTGCAAAACTCATGGAGATCCAACCAAATTTGTAACTGATAGTTATAAGAATAGCGTGATGTTTCAGACAGGCCACGCCCACAAAGTGCGGTACATGATATGCCCCGCTATATTTCTATGGGCAAAACAAAAAATCGACATTTTCTGTGGCTGCTTTTTCTGTAATCTGATCATTTATGTGAAACGTATATATATATATATATATATATATATATATATATATATATATATGGTGTAAATAATGTGTCGTTACCTTTTCACGGTTATCAAAGACCTGCATCATCATTAAAATGTTTATTTTCTGGAAGTCACAAAATGCTAACAAGCTAGCAAACTTCAGTGCAAACTTCCGTTCAAGAGAGCAGTCATGCTAGCATTTTGACTCTTTAATGGTCTTGCAGTTGTTCGACAGTCATGAAAAGGTAACGTCAAATTATTTACACCATATACATTTCACACAAATTATTAGAACACAGAAAATGTCGATTTATTGTTTTGCCCATAGAAATTGAATAGCGTTTCACACCCGTACCACACTTTGTAGGCGTGGCTTTTTGCTGCGTCATCGCCATTCTTATTTATATGCAATATGCAAAAATGTAACAAAGTAAAATACTTCAGTCAAAACATAGCCTACTTTAGTAAAAGTTAAATTTCTTCAAAAGCTACAAAAATAAATACAAGTACACCAAATGCTACTCAGTAACAGTACATATAGTATATATACAGTATATA